>NW_019416717.1:977123-1051399 GCF_000390285.2 Anoplophora glabripennis | reverse complement strand
TTGGCCAGACGAAAAGAAGTAGAGTTGGTTTGGGTCCCAGGCCATAGGGGCATCCCTGGTAACGAGAGGGCGGATCAATTAGCTCGTCTTGGGTCCAGGGGACCTGGACAGGGACCTGAACCAATCTTAGGTATCACACGAGGCAGCATTAATGGGGCCCTCAATAAGTGGGCCTATCAAACTTTAGGTCTGGATTGGAGGAGAAATAGAGGATGCAGGCAGGCCCATAGTTTTATACATGGACCTAGCAAATCCAAGACAAGATGGCTGCTGAGCCTCAGTCGAAGAGCCCTAAACCAAATGGTGGGGGTTCTGACAGGCCACTGCAGACTTAGGAGGCATTTAAGCTTAATAGGAATTGAGGAGGACCCTCTATGCCCGAAATGTGGCGAAGGGGAGGACACCCCTGTCCACCTTCTGGGACAGTGTGCAGCCTTTGGGAGAATAAGACATAAAGTCTTTGGTGCTGAAGAGCTGCAAGGGGCTGAGGTGAGAGACCTTCCATGGACCAAAATCCTGGCGTTCATTAGGGCGTCGGGTAGGTTCGAGGAGGGTCAGAGGCAGAGAGTGGTCAGGTGATGGGACGGCGGGGTAGACAAAAAGGGCCCACTTGTGGCCTAATTGCCAGGCTGAGGCCGCCCCTTTACTACTACTACTACTACTTGTGACATCAGTTAACTGAGATTTTGCTTTTTTTCGTTTCATTACATTTTTGACATAAGTGCATTAACACCCTTTATTTCAATTAAAAAAAACAAGATATATAATATGTAATAATAATTTGTAGCAACCTAGATAAATTGTCATTACTTTCGACATTGCTTTACACATTATCTTTAAGAATTTGTGTAGGTATAACTGTAAATATTCAAATTTATTTTTAATTTCCAAAATGCAGAAATATATTAAATAATTTATCATGGCTTAATTTTGTATTAGGCTTAGTTCAAAGAATCCTATAGCTGTTGAAACAAGAATAGATTTTATTGTAAATCTAGAAGATTTTCTGTATTTTAAATTTATTTTGGATATGTTATAGTGGTATTTGGTAGCATTAGAATATTACACTAAGCAAATAATAAAAAAATAATGTATTATCTGCTTTGTAAGAAACGCAGTTTTGGAGGGGGCAAACAATTGTTTCGTCGTTCTATAGCTTATACATAATTATAATTTCTAAAAACCACTAAAATATTCTTTCTAAGGACCCTTGTCTTTTTCGAGTGTAGAAATACTTCGCGACCCGTTATTAAAATCTGCCTATAAATTTATTTTAAAATATGTTTCCAGGTTTTTTAATAAAACTTTAATATATCACTCGTATTCATGTGGAATTGCCTATAACCGTATAGGGCAGATATATGAAGCTAATATTTTTTATAAAAACTCATAAAGGGATCCTGAAAATTCCATTGAAATTTATCATAAACTTACCGTGACAAACATTCCAATATCAGGAGGTGAGAGGCAATATCAAAGTAATTCAGATGAAAAGAGCAGGCTATTTAATTCTTTATTTAATGCGTTCTATAATATGGGGTAAAAAATAATATTAAGCTCCTATACACATCCCACTTTCATTTATCAGTACAAGTACGTAGTAACATTTTCTTATTTGTTTTTTGTTAAATAAAAACCTGTTTATTATAATAAATACGCTTTTAGAAATTTTGTTCAGTCTTTTAATCTTATCAAAAAAAAAATCAAGGAAGGTAAAAGTTTTGCAACGACTTTTTTAATATAAAATATTTCACAAAAAAGAACAAAAAGAAGTTGCGTAAATTTGAAAGTGATGACAAAAATGCATTTCTTAGTCATAATATTTATAATTTTTGTAGTGTTTATTTATTTAAAACTTTTGTAATTTATCACAATTGGATAATTTTTGTCGCTCCTGTAAAATGTGGAAAACTGCAAATATTGGGTTTTGTAGACGCAACGACGATATGAAGTACCGCTCTTATTAAAAAATATGATACAGGCATAGTTCTAATCAACGAATAAAGCTAAAGTACAGCTAGAGCACCATTCGCAGCATTTTGGATATATTAGCACTCCTCGAAAAATTAGATAAAGCTACTGAAAGACGCCTTATTGGATACTTGGTTGACTTCGTTGCAATTTACTTCAGTGCTGCCCGTAATTAAATGTAGTGGATAGAAAAGAGACCATAATGAAAAAATAGGCATGAACAGGTATTACTAGTGCACATGTATAAATATACTTTTATCTACAATCACCTTATAATCGGACTTTTATCCACACATATAAACCGTCTAAAAGTGATATTTTATCCGCTAGTGGAATAAAGTAACTTTATTTCACTAGTAGAATAATGGAAAAATAATAAACCTATAATAAATCAAATTTAATTTATTTACTTACTAACATTAACGTTTACATTTATAGTAATAGACATTTCGTTTTTTGTTTTATTACATTTAATTCCTTTTCCATTAATAACAACCCTTGTAGCCATCATTTTTGGAACGCATAACATCTGCTGAAGTTTGTGAAGAATTTGCACAAGTTACGGACGTCTGTTCTTGTAAGGAATAACTATATTTTCCTTGCAAGATCAAGTTTGTTAGATATAGACTCCTCAACAGAACTTTCTGCTACAGAGCAGCTCTTCCATCCACCATGTCGCTTGATGGTTGTAAGATCAGCACCTTTATTGGCCAATAAAATTGTTGAAGTGCATCCCATTTGCCATATTCAGGAATTGAGGATACCTTCGCCAATGTGTTGATTCCAACAGGCTGAGAAGTAGATACATTTTTGATTGATGTATCTTAAAAAGAATATGTCTTGTGTTAGGCGAATTGGGAGCAGAGAAATATTTCCTGCATATTTCAACAGCATTCACGCAAAATCCTTCTTCTATAATTGTAAATTATAGAAGAAGGATATATTAGGTATTGAAAGAAGTAGATAACTGCCAACATCCTGTACGTCACTAATGTTCAAATTTGTCAATTCGCAGCATCGACAGACATCCGAAACCCCCATTATTAGTGCAACCCTAAAATAATGCAAAGTTCACTATACATCTAACAACATGTAAAAGGTAAAGAGATATTACCTTAATCATTAAATAGTCTTTATCGGAAGCCCCAGTCAAAGATTCTTAATTTGTACTCTTTCCAATACTGCAGCTTTTTTTGCTTTGTATCCTCTCGATTCACTCTTCAAATAAGCAGTAAGCTTGTTATATTTTATTTTCCAATATCTATATTTTTGTAGACCTTTATAGTAGCCTTCATTNTCATTGGGCCAATTTTCTTAAAACTGAATTTTTAACAGTTTTCCCATAAGCGACCGTGTTAAAATGACTGAACTTTGAAATTCAATATCTCGAAAACGAAACAGATGAACCTCTTGAAATTTTGACAGGTTTATTGTAACAAGAATAAGAACGTCTGGTCAAAATTTCAAAAAAAAAATATTGGATGGTTTTATCTCTACCGAACGTCCTAAAATGTAGAGCATACAAAAAAGACCATAATGAAAGAATAAGCATGAGCAGGTATTACTAGTGCACATGTATAAATGTACTTTTATCCACAATCACCTTATAATCGGACTTTTTATCCACACATATAAACCATCTAAAGTGATATTTTATCCACTAGTGGAATAAAGTAAATTTATTTCACTAGCAGAATAATTAAAAATAATAAACATATAATAAATCAAATTTAATTTATTTAGGTACTAACATTAACATTTACATTTATAGTAATAGACATTTCGTTTTTTGATTTATTACATTTAACTCCTTTTCCATTAATAACAACCCTTGTAGCCATTATTTTTGGAACGCATAACATCTGCCGAAGTTTGTGAAGAATTTGCACAAGTTACGGATGTCTCTTCTTGTAAAGAATAGCTATATTTTCCTTGGAAGTTTGTTAGATATAGACCCCTCAGCAGAACTTTCTGCTACAGAGGAGCTCTTCCATCCACCATGCCGCTTGATGGTTGTAAGATCAGCACCTTTATTGGCCAATAAAGTTGTTGAAGTGCACCTCATACGATGCTATATGCTTCTGGATTTGCTATATTCAGGAATTAAGGATACCTTCGCCAATGTGTTAATTGCAACAGGCTGAGAAGTACATTTTTGATTGATGTATCTTAAAAAGAATATGTCTTGTGTTAGGCGAATTGAGAGCAGAGAAATATTTCCTGCATATTTCAACAGCATTCACGCAAAATCCTTCTTCTATAATTGTAAATTATAGAAGAAGGATATATTAGGTATTGAAAGAAGCCAACATCCTGTACGTCACTAATGTTCAAATTTGTCAATTCGCAGCATCGACAGACATCCGAAACCCCCATTATTAGTGCAACCCTAAAATAATGCAAAGTTCACTATACATCTAACAACATGTAAAAGGTAAAGAGATATTACCTTAATCATTAAATAGTCTTTATCGGAAGCCCCAGTCAAAGATTCTTAATTTGTACTCTTTCCAATACTGCAGCTTTTTTTGCTTTGTATCCTCTCGATTCACTCTTCAAATAAGCAGTAAGCTTGTTATATTTTATTTTCCAATATCTATATTTTTGTAGACCTTTATAGTAGCCTTCATTCAACACTTTTTCTTCAAATTTAAAAAACACGATAGCATGACTTCTTCATTTATTGTCTTTACTCTCCGTTTTTCCCTCCATTTGTTAAATTCGGCGAACACTTTTTCGTAATGTTCCCTGGATTTCGCTGGCAATAAATGGAAAATTGCGTCTTGAGCTTCTTCAAAAACAGTCACAGGAACACAATTACTTTCTTGCATTTTTACCAAATTCAGATAGAACTATAATTGATAATAAACAACGTACAATAGCAACCAGTAGGTATAACAAAACCTACCAGGTTTCATTGAGTACTAGTAAAAAATATCAAGTCATGCGAATATTTTTTTTATTAAATTCCAATAATTCTGACTTCACAAATATGATTGTGATGTGATTATGGATAAAACGTTGTATTGCATTCGTATTTTAATTGCCTTTTATCCACTTAAGGATATTAAACATTCTTGGGTGAATAAAATGCTAATTAAAACACTTATACAATAAATAACTATTAAAAAAAATCAGTTACTAATTGGATCACGTTTTAAAATCTCGGTGCATCAAGTGAGTGCAGCCTAGCGATTTGACATTCGTACCATTGATTGATGTGAAAAGTCAAGCAACGCTGATCGCGGTTGGTACTTGAATTGATGACCATCTAGAGAAGGCTCGCGATGCTCGTCCATCTTCTAGTGGCCTGTATATCGGTGTATCCACAGAAGTTATTGTTTTATTATTATGCTCTGCCAGTTCCACTTTGTGTCGCCTTGTTTGTTCTGTACAAAGTAAAAGTACCTAGATATGTGCGAAAACGAATTTAAAAATCCTTCAGACGTGGAAGAAGATGCATTAGAGGCCGTGGGGAAACTGTTGCCCCAAATATAGCGGCTGATATACAAAAAAGAATATACGTTTGTTCAAAAGTGTAAAAGTGCAAAAAATATGAATAATGTGAGTGGAAAGGTTCTTCTTACATACTTCTTGGAGAAGTTGAAGAAAGTAAAGTCGTCAGTTTCATGGTTCTACTGCTCGATGCTAAGGTCAACGTTTCTGGTAAATGAAAATGGAAAGTAATACATCTGATCTGTGCGCTCTATTAAAAACGCTTCGTAATGTTTTCAGTTAACAGTAAAATGATTTCACTACTAAAGAAATTAACAAAGCTAAAAAATTGAAGGTGCTAGAACCGGATAACATAAGATTTTTATGAGATGCTTTAGACAACAACTATTTCTTTGTGAAGAACATATTTATAAACATATTGGTCATAATGGTATGTCTTATTGACACCAAAACTAAGCAAGATCCGTTGTTTTGCATTACCGACAAAAATATGAAGTGAGTGTTTTGGGTATCGTCAGGAAATATGTAGATTTGTCTGTCTTACCAGAATCTCTTTATTAATTATCGATAGAAAAAGTATACCATCCAATCTATAGAAATAAATAGCTTGTACGGTATTCCTAAGAAAATTGGCGATTTTTTTATGTTGTCGAATTCAGAAATCTATATTTGTTCTATCATCTATCATTGTTTTCGCCGCTCTGTAGCCACAATGCTGTCCAATTCTGGTACTGAGCGGATAGCAGTCAAACAAATAGGGGGATGGAAGTCAGTTGTAGAAAATAATATAGAAGACTCAGTAGCGATAAATGTTGAAGTATTGAAGAAAATATTCAGTGATGCAAAAGACAATTCAAAAGTTCTGCGTATGTACGTTTGTTACATGAATATATTTAATGTTAATTGTACTATTTAAGTTCATATTAATTCGAATGAAAATTAATAGTAAGTTAACACCAAAAGATATAAGGTACTTTATCTATCCTTGTTGTTAAACTATTACTTCTCTGTTGTTTTGAGTTGTACACTTTCGCATGCTTACGCAAAATATGCTTACTGTTCGAAATTATGTGAAGGTTCTGACAAACATCGTTCAAATTCCTAGAAAATATAACAGAATGTACTTAGAACAAAAATGTTTCATCAACGCTCATAAAAGCTAATTATAATGAGCGTAATCAAATTATAAATATAATATTTAATAATTCCCACTCAAGAGTCGAGAGAATTTCAGAATCTGCTGGCAAGTTCCTTGCAAATGCGAGAAAGGCAGTCCTAAGTTTTAATTAGTTTAGTTTAAAATTTACCTTCTGTTGCTGAGCTTCCGCATTTGCAACTGGTGAGCCAATAAAGGAACTACTTTGACTTGATTATTTATTTATGTGGTTGTTTATGAATTTATACCGGGTGGTCCGAATTTTATGCAGGAAACTTCGAGGGCAGATAGATTTCTTTAAAATAATAGGTGTTTGCCTTATAAACATAGGACTGGAACGGCCTCGTTTTAGAGATACAGGGTGTTGAAGTTGTTGTTAAAAAAATTAAATTTTTTGTTTATATCTCCGGAATCTATTAACCGATCTCAATAAAATTTGGTACAGATAATGTATGACAGTAGGCCTTGCATTACCTAAAATATTAGCTCTAAAGGTTCAACCAGTGGTGTACAACTGGACAGGATCACCTCTTTTTTATAAAAAATCCTACGCCACTGTATTTTTACAAGTTATTATAACGGATTTATATTATAATGCAGAAAATACGTAAAATAGGTAACTTAAATTTTTTCCGTAAATTTCACCGTTCTCAAGTTATTCATACCAATACAATCCCCTTGTGGCAGATACTTCTAGCCATAATATTACAATAGTATTTATGTTTATGCTTAAAGTAAGTGCAATTTGTAAGCACTTCAACAAAATTCTTTACACTCATCGCTTTCATCTTTTTGGATTAAAAAACGTCTCGGCAATTCGGGATGAGTAAATCGAAAATTTGAAAAGTTCTACATAAAGATGGTAGAAATCCGTACAATTTACAACCTGTGCAAAATTTACTTACGGAAGATGCAGAGAGACACCTGAATTTTTGTCAGAGGTTGTTAAAGTCACAACATAATCCAGAATTCTTATTAAAAATACTTTGTATCGATGAAGCTACGTTCAATCCTCATGAAATTCTCATCTTTTCAAGACGAATTTTCTGTGAAAGCGTGGCTTGGAATAATTCGCAATTAAGTTTGTAGACCTTTCTTCTTGCTACCATCTAAATTCCCAATAATTTCTAAACTCTCTAGAAAACCATCTATTTGAATTACTACTTTCAAGCATAAACATAAATATTCTTGTAATATTATGGTTTGAAATGTCTGCCACAAGGGGACTGTATTGGTATGAATAACTTGAGAACGGCGAATCTTAGGGAAAAAATTCAAGTTACCTTTTTTACGTATTTAGTGCATTCTAATATAAGTCCGTTACAATATGTTGTAAAAAATATAGTGACGTAGGTTTTTTTTATAAAAATATTGCGACCCCTGTTTAGTTGTACACCACTGGTTGAACCTCTAGAGCTCGCATTTTAGGGAATTCAAGGCCTACTGTCATACATTATCTGTACCAAATTTTATTGAGATCGGTTAATAGATTCCGGAGATCAAATTTTTTTAACAACTATAACACCCTGTATCTCTAAAACGAGGCAGTTCTAGACCTATGTTTATAAGGCAAACACCTATTATTTTAAACAAATCTATCTGCCCTCGAAGTTTCCTGCATAAAATTCGGACCACCCTGTATATTTTCTGGCGTGGCACAGGATATGTCAAGGATGACGACTATCGAAAACTGAAGCTGGAAGTTGTCAATATCTATTCCCATAGAGAGTGTGGATATTTTATGGGTATAGCTGGAGAAAAGAATTTATGCAACAAAAAGAACCGTTCAGATTATCACTATCATCTCCACCAATACACAGGTTCGGTAAGTATCTTTTAATCTCTCGGAAACGTATAGCGAAGTTCGAAATAACTCTGAGACTTCTCATATATTATAGATAAGATAGTGCCTAAGATTTGATTTTAATATTGGCCAATTACTATCACAATAGTATACAAATTTTGATGTATCAGCTTCCTATAGAAATCCCACCTTGTTAATAAATAAATTGGCAAAATTTCTTGTTAAATTACAAAAAAAAAATAGATAATATTTATTGGTATGCTGATCAAAAAAAGCTAGTCAAAGATTGTTCTTGTGAAGCAGTTTTTGACTAACCAAAATTTTTTTACGAAAAAGAACAAATAAATAAAAGATTGTAAACACATACCATTAAATCACTTAGTTTATTTATGGAAAAACTACTTGTTTTCCTGTTTAAAACCTCAGACAATATAGCTTATAGCTATTTTGTCTGTGATAAAACTGAGAAATTTTTTAAGTTGATTATATCCTTAATGTATTAGTTGACAAATTATTAGGAACAAATACAAAATTCTGTACCATCTCGACGTTCTGATTTATTTAAAAATCTCATTCAATGCTAAATGGGCAGATATGGTTACAAATTTTGAAATTTCAGAAAAAATAATACTTTAACACAAATTATACAATTTTATGTTTAAGACAGAAAAACCGCGGTAAGGGAATTTAAAAAAAAGACAAACAATTATTATTACAGGAAATTTTGATCTGCAGGTAATATTATTTTTATGATTATTGTCTGTTACGACTGTAGTTTGTAAACTTTTTTAATTTTATATAATGCTTTGTTGTTTTAAACCTAACACTGTATTCATTGTAACAAAGATTATCTTTTCCATTTTCAATTTCAAAATTTATAACTGTTACATCCGGCTATTAATTTATCTCTATTTTAATTATTTTGGGAGTTATTGATTAGTATTTTTTAAAGTACATTTTGTTTTTCTTCCTTTAAATTATATTTTTTTTTCTAAATTTATATATATTGCGCGATGGAGTGAAGTGGCTTTATCGAGAGAAAAAAGACACTCGAATAATATCCGCAACTCGCTCGACCACTCGCTTGCTCGTTCTTAATTGCGAAACCATCTGGAAAAGTACGTTTATGCTTTTTAGCCCTGAAGAAGACTTGTATCATTACAATAATTTTTTATTTGTAATAATACTGAAGAATTTTTTTTGAAATATATATTTTATTAGTAACTCGCATTATATTTTTCTCTATTCTGATGGTATTATCCCAATTCAAACAAATTTAACAATTACCTACCTTTAAAATAGAGAAAAATGCTAGAATTAATAATAAAATATACAGGCTGTTACAAATTCGCTTCTCACTACAGGGATCTCGGAAACGGTAAGAGATACGAAGTAGCTTAAATGGGAGCAAAGTTGCATAATCGGGGGACCAACATTATATCTAAAAAAAGGGAAGAGAATTTTTAACAGCCTGTATATGCTTTTTAAAAGAAATTTAATAAACGTTTCGCAGTTGTTCACTGTCGGCATCTTCAGTGGTAACATTAACACTAATTTTGCACGTAGCAAGAGCTGTCACATTTCATTTGACATAATTTTTCATAGGGCATAGCCCGTCTCGTGAGCGGTAGAAATAATAATCTTTCTAAATACTCAGATATTTGGAATTAATAAAAAAAAATGAAAAATTTAAAGTACTCACTAAAGACAAATAAACGAGGATGTTCTAGCACAACTTTACTATTTTAGCAATAACTTGAAAACGAAACGAAAGAGGTATCGACCTCCGGTTTGTGTATTTGTTTTCCTTAATAAATGGTCTGTCAAGCCACGAAAAAAAGCCTATATCATTGCATTTCATTTTTTTAGTAAACGAAGACAATTAAAAAACTTTTCTGATTAGCATCGTCTACCGTTGCGCGTTTTATTCCCATATCATAAAAATAAATTTTATCAATAGTTATTTAAAACGGGCTGTCGTTTCTTGAAGTCGATTAAGGCATTTAGAAGTTATGACAATTTAAAAATATCAAGTTGGCGTCCTTCATACTGGCGTTGCTTAGTAATAACAATAAAACGTTTAAACAAAACTTATGGAGGGTTTAACAGTGTATCTAAAAAGTGTATTTTCAACCTAGGTTATATCAGCGAAATTTCGAAAAAACAACAATTTTCTGTAACACTATAGCAGTTGCGCCCCCTAGCGGTGAAGTTGCAAACTTTTACAAATATTTTAAATCAATTTCTTTTGGCCATATTTGTTAATTTATTTAGATTTTTTACCTCATAATCGTAGCATATCTAGTTTCCGATGTACACCCGCTCGGTGCCGTTAATGGATCACCCTGTAGAGCATACATAAATGATTACAAGCTACATAACATTCTGTTTCATCGGTTGGTGATTGGTGTAATTTTTCACGAGATTTTATTCAACCAATCTGTCTTCAACCAATTATTATCTCGAGTATTGCTGTAACGGTTTGTCGTTGTTCATTGTAAACGAATCATTAATATTATTGATGCTAAGATTTGACGACTTTTAGTTGACAGTATCAGCCCTGCAATGTTGGTTGTCTAAACTCCGAGGTCACGCGGCTTATAATAATTTATCAAGTGTCTGTATATGACAAAATACCCATTGAAGTGAGATAAGAAATAGTTGTTTTGTCTTTGTATCTGTTCAAACGACGTGCAATTCTAAAATTCCGGATCGACCGTCAAATTCTGTTTGGATTATTCAACACTTGCATTACCGTAGGTACAGAATTTCCCAGAACTGACAGTTAAATATGACTGGATTCGAGATACGAAGTGAACGGTGCTAGGTAAATAAACACCGGCAACAATAAGTATGAAATTTAAACTGAAATTCTGCGTCATAAATACCTAATGTATTCAGCTAATTGCGGGACCGGGTAATGGAATAGAATTGTTCCTCACGTTACTGTATTAAATTAGCCTCATATGCGCCATTTAATCGCCCCATTAGTCGCGTACAAATATCCCCTGGTCTATTATCAGATTCGGAGTATATTTTTAATTGGATTTACAATACGCCTTTACCTGGCCGTTTCTATATGTTAGCAATTACCAGTTATACGAGGAGTGACCAAAAAAACATCTGATCTACACGTAATACAGGGTGTCCCGAAATTAATGGGACATAGAGCAAGGGTAGATTCCTTACATCAGTTACGAAAGTTTTAATAGAAAAATATTGTTCCCCTATCTATTTTTCACAAATAAGGGATACTTGTTTTATGTCGATAAATTTAACCGTTTTCGATTTATTTCTTGTTTTTCTATTGGATGCAATAAAATAAAATAAAATAAAATAAAATAAAAGTTTGTAGTTACTTACGTAAAAAACTAAAGATTATTTTTAATAATAATTTAATTACATTCAGGTGGCTACATTAAATTTTTATAATTAAAAAAATATTCCTTTCACTTTTTTCTTTTTTTCGTTATTTAACATTTTTTGATGAAAAAGATTAGATTTTTACGAAAAAAAAAAACATTTTCAATTTAAAACAATCAGTAAAAGATACAACATTTATCCTGTAATCAATTAGCAGAAGTGACCACTTCAGTAGTTCAGTAGTTTTAATAAATTATGTATTTTATTTTATTGCATCCAATAGAAAAACAAGAAATAAATCGAAAACGGTTAAATTTATCGACATAAAACAAGTATCCCTTATTTGTGAAAAATAGATAGGAGAACAATATTTTTCTATTAAAACTTTCGTACACACACTGATAAAAAAGTTATAACCAGTTTTTATCAACCAAGAGTACATTTCGTAGCGCCCTCTAGCGTCTACAGCAATATTAAGTACGGATTCGTTTTTCTCGTCCCAGAAAACCCCCTTATCCAAATTTTCAAAAGAATCCTTTGAAAACTTTCTAAGAATTTTAAGAATTTCGAATTCAAAATTTCAACTTTAACACCCTGTAACTTTTTTATTAGCCACAAAAGGACCAAGGTAAGTTTGGCTTAATCGCATTATTTTGATGTAAGAAATCTACTCCTGCTCTGTGTCCCATTAATTTCGGGACACCCTGTATAATAACTATAAACTATTAAATTTAAAAGTGTTTAAATATGCAAATATTTCTTGTTTTTTTTTGAAAATCTAACACCCCCATATTCAAGGGAACTTTTTTTTCATTAAAATTAACTGACTAAAAAGTACTTTTTTGCAGTAGTGTTGTTGAGGGGAGCTATTTTTCATCAGTATTAGATACTTTATAAATATCTCTAAAAAGGTTCCTAAGAACCTATATTTTGGGTTCAATATTAACAGATATTTCTCTTTAAAAATCGAAAGCAAAACTGCTTAGTTTTCTTTAATCTACTCAAGATTACTTGCATACGCAGAACTAATTGACAGCAATGTGTCAATGACAGCATATATTATATCTTCTCTATATTGTACATTCACTTCAGTAAGACAAATGGCCTTTTTTTAGAGCGAGGTTACCTTTCTCTCGAAGTCTGCGAAATAATGCACTAAAGACTGTTGGGCAGATGATGTTTATTTGGGTATCTTCTATTATTAAGATAAAATAAAGGGGCTTTTCAAGATAACTCAAAAGGGATAAGAGCTAGAAAAAAAAGTTTCGTATAAAAGTTGTAGAACATAATATTCTACATAATAATTGTGCATTGACTTTTTCTTGTACTATTAATATTAACAGAGTTAGGGAGACTAGAGGTTAGGGGGTGATTTCAGAAATTTAAAAAATCATAACAAACAGAGAAATGAATTAATTTCATTTTTTTTTCAATCTGTGCTAAAAGATATAAACTATCTTTTCAGAGAAATAGATATATTTTTTAATTTTCAATAAAAAGGTTACAACAATTTCACAAAGCGAACATGATTTTTTATTTTTGTTGTAAACTAACTTTCGAAAGCAACTTTTCATTATTTTACGTAATCAATCGAATGGCATAGAAAAAAATTGTTTTAGTGTTAAATCATAAAAATTAACATTACATTTTTTAGAGTAGATTGAAAAAAATATATAAAATTCATAGTCCGGTCAAATTAGTCATAAAAATAGTGGTCAGATAACGAAAATTCCGACTGAGCTAAATTTTGGTGGAGACCCTACACCATTAGAAATGAAGTGTCAAAAGTCCCCATCGATCCCATGTGTGCTAAAAAGTTATTCGGGGTCAAAGGTCAAAATTTGAGGTTTTTTGGATTTTTTTCAAAAAGTAGCTCTGACAAAAATTATAGACCAGAAAATTATCTACAAAAATGGTCCTTATACTTTTTTTTTCTAAGAACCACCATTCCTGAGATATAGCAATTCTAAAAGTTGAAGGAGCCAAGTTCTACATGATATGCACATATATGCCACCTACATACATAAATAGTTAGGCACTTCATGCAAGTAAAAATGCCTATTTGTGTCTCTTGTATGTATAAACTAAACTATTCTGAGAATATACACTCAACAGAAACTCAGTCCTTTAGTCAAAATGACGCAGATGTCCTTATAAATGAAACAGCAATAGAACAATTTAATGCAACAAATACAACTATTGTAGTTGATGAAGATGTTGACTTATTAATACTACTCACTGCAAGGACTCCAATTGATAAAATTATATACTTTTTAAAACCTGGAAAGGCTCAACAGCGAACATAAATATATTCTTCAAAAAGTTTATCTGCTTATCCAAAATGCCATAACCATATCTTATTTTTACATGCGATAACCGGCTGCGATACTACATCAGCAATGTTCAGAAGGGGTAAGACATCAGTATTAAAATTATTTGGAAAATAGATTTGATTGATTGCAGAAATTGATTCTCCACGTCAAACAATAATCACAAAAGGAATTCGCTTTCTCCTTGCTGTTAAGGAGCTCAAAAAAAAAATTGATTGTATAGATAAATATAGATATTTAACTTCTGTAAAAAACACACGAAACAAGAAACAAGTACAACTATCTTGTCTTCATCTAACATCGGCTTCTGCTAATTAACACTTGTATCGAGTAGGTATACTATCAAGTTCAGACATGGCTAGGCAATCAATTGAACCCAGAAGACTGGGGTTGGAAATTAACAGATAATAATTTGGAACCGATTCAAACTTTACTTCCACCTGCTCTGGAAAAACTCCTAAACACCATTTTTTGCAATTACAAAAAAGGTTGTAGTGCTAAATCTGGCTGTAGAAAAGTAGGGTTACTGTGTTCTCCAGCGTGTACTAATTGCCAAAGCCAGTCTTGCTTAAATGTCCAATTGAATAGAACAGACGAAGATTCATATGATTTCGATGAAGAGACAGCTGATTCATCTTCATTTGAATAATTTATGAACATCCCGCAAGAAAAAGAGGAAGAAGAAAAAGAAGAAATCGAATAAGACATGACTGTTGAAGTTGACTTTTTGAAAAGTATGATTCAGATTAAAATATCAAAAGAAATCAAAACTACAGTTAAAGTCAATAACCAATATCAATATCAATAATCATCATACAGTTAAAAGAGTATTGTCCCTGAAAATTCCGTCATAACAGTTCGTGGAGTAGGCCTACCGGGGAAACCACGTTAAAAAAATGCGTCACTACCTCAGAGGTAGTGTGGAAATGTGCATATCATGTAGAACGTGACTCCTTCAACTATTAGAATCGCGATATCTTAGAAATGGTGATCCTTAAAAAAAAAGTATAAGGACCATTTTTATAGATAATTTTAAGATCTATAATTTTTGTCGGGGCTACTTTTTTGATAAAACTTACCGTTTTCGAAAAAAATTCAAAAAACCTCAAATTTTTACCTTTGACCCAGAATAACTTTTTTAGCACACATGGGATCGATGGGGACTTTTAACACTTCTAATGGTGTACCCAAGGACCTCCACCAAAATTTAGCTCTGTCGGAATTTCCGTTATTTGAAATGTCTATTTTGACCGGGCTATCATTCATTTTTCTGCTTGTTATGATTTTTTCAATTTCTGAAATCATCCCTTAACTTCTAGTCTCCCTAACATTGTTAATTTTAATAGTACAAGACCATTTTATGTAGAATTTTATGCTCTACAACTTTTATAAGAAACTTATTGCGATTTAAAGACCCATTTAATTGGACTAGTAGTGTTGTTCAGGAGAACTGTTTTTAATCAGTATTAGATACTTTATAAATATCTCCAAAAATGTTCCAAAGAATCTATATTATGGGTTCAATATTAACAGAGATATGTCTCTTTAAAAAGTCCGAGCATATATTTGGGTATAAGGTTTATGTTAAAAAGAAACTAAATCTTAATTTTTTATAACTAAACTTAATTTTTGTTCATTCCAGAAATAAAGAAAACTAATTTTATCATATTTCACAACCGGATTATCTTGAGTGATTTGGACGCAAGTTTCGCAACGACTTGAACAACAGTTTCTACTGAAAAACATTGTGCAACAATTCACAACGATAATGCAACAATTCACAACGATAATAATGAGATTGTACAAGTGAGAAAAATTAAATACGTTACAACATTTGACAATCATTTTAATCAAAAATAAAAATAGCGTTTTCTACTTGAAAATAGCAATAGTGAGTACAAAAACTTAGACTAAATTCGCATAAGTTGAATTTTATTAATATTAAAATCTTTTGAGAGTTGCTTGTAATTGCGCGACCTTGCATTAGCTATTGTCCCATTGTACTACGTCGTAAAATTGGACAATTTGTGATAATGAATCAGGTTGAACAACCGTCAGAATTTACCTTGACGGCGCAGATTAATTAACAACGAAATATTGCGAAACATTGCGCTGTACTTCATATTAAAAGTGATCTGATACAGGGGGACTGCATAAAATTTGGGTTAATCGAATCTTCTATTATCACCTTTTTTAATTTAATGTATTTTGTATTTCAACAAAGGGATTGATGTGAAACATTATAATTTAACAAAATCAATTTTAACAATTATTATTTCTATTAACATATTAACAATAATAATAAGGACTAAATCTTATCCTAATGACTTCCTAATTTATCTGCTAAAAACAATCAAATATTTATTAATGCAATTTGTGTAGGCAAAACATCTCAAATAGGGTTTGCAGCACATTTTGTTTATTAGACCAAAAATGTCATATCTCTTTAAAATTAAAATTTATACTGCAAGCTAATAAACAGATAACTGTGAGAAACGTCATAGATTTTAAGAACGTTTTTTATCGACGCTCACCATTTTTTTCTTTGTTTAACTGTCAAGTACACTGTCATACTTATAAGAAGAAAACTACTGATCCTAAGTCATTTTATTCTGAAAAAATAGTCTTATTTATTTAAATTAATCAAATATAAATTATACACATCTTTTTGTCAAGAATAATCTCTAAAGCTCTAGAATTATTTTGCTTATCTAAATATGTTATCAATTAAGTTTGGATAAAATACCTATAATTATTGTGTACAATTTAAAAAATAATAATTTGCTATTTATAATCAATCTAATTTACGTATTTACAAAAATTGTCAGAATATTCGACGTCAGAGTTTTAATTTTATTTTCTTAATTGCTCCTATCGTTTTATTGAAATTCGTACTGCCTCAAAAAGAAAATATTATAGTATAAACTCAAGAAGGAACCTTAAGCTACAGTTTTTTATATTGTAACTAGCAAGTATTATATTTCCACAGAAATGTATTATTGTTCAAATATTTCCGAAGCAAAAGAGTATTTTAATTATATTAAAATATTCCGATAAATATATTTCTTTATCCACCGTGTATATAATAATAATTCATTTGTTCACTGGTTCTATGAATAGATACTATTCGCGCAGACTCATATAAGATAAAATAATACTCGGTCGATATACGGCGTATATAATTTCAAGTTGCGACACAACGAAGCATAAAACTGTTAGTGAAGGTGAAGTGCAATTACAAATTAAAAAAATGATGTGTGACAGGCGTTGCGGACCTCTTCAATTTGGACCCCAGGGATTTGGCCCATTTTCACACAAATTTGGACCAGGACCCCATGGATTTGGACCAGGACCCCACGGATTTGGACCAGGACCTCATGGATTTGGACCAGGACATCATAAATTTGGACCAGGGCATCACCGTTCTGGACATCATGGTTTTGGACATGGATTTGGATTAGGACATCATCACTTTGGTCCAGATTGTTTTGGACCAGGACACCATGGTCATCGCGGATTTGGACCAGGGCCTCATGGTCATCGCGGTTTTAGACCGAAACACCATGGTTGTCATGGTGGTCGTAGATATAGAGATCGTAATGGACCCTATGGATTTTGGGGTAATTTCAACCCTTTCGGAGTAGACGACTGTGGTTTTGAAGGGTTCTGTGAATGCGATAGTCCTCTTCAACGGGATGAACTCGTTTCTATTATCGAAGCGTTGGCCGTTAAGACCCCATTAGCGTCTTCGCCACAACCTACTGCCCCTGCAACACCTGCAGCAGCTACAGCACCCACAGAAACTGCAGCACCTACAGCAGCTGCAGCACCTACAGCACCTACAGAGCCTGCAGCTGCTGCAGCACCTACACCATCTGCAGCACCTACACCATCTGCAGCGCCTGCATCATCTGCAGCGCCTGCAGCTGAACCTGCGGCTTCTCCAAAGGGTTAAGGTTGAGAATTTTTTTTTTCTTCATATACATAATGCAATAAATGCTTAATTATCATAAGTTTTTTATTTGTCATTTTGTTAGACGCATTTAAGGTTTAAGATATACTTATCTTTCTTAAGGAATGTACCTTTTTAGTAGTGACCGTACCATTACTGGCAACTTCATAGTACACAGTATAATAGAGATTCACTTTTCACTACAATATCAATTATCGACCAATATGTATGTGCTAAAAAATATCTCCCGCGATATAATATTAATTATTGCGATACTGGTAACATTACAGACATGTATAATTTTCTGACTCCGAATGATAAAAAATATACCTAGTTGTATATATTTACTTATATTTCTTAAATTTTCACTTTTTTGAATTTAGAAATCATTTATATTGGTTCCTTTCTATACATTACTTAGTAATGTATAGTAAAGTAAAAAATGGGTTTTAATTCTTGTAAAAGTAAAGTATTTGATGTCAGGATATGATCTGTACAGTTTTAACTATGACAACCTTAGTGTTGCTAGTTGTCAAACTATATGTCGTTACACTAAAACAGTTTATTTCGACGTATGTTATACATACTGTAAAAAATATATATTAAAAGTTTATATTATACATATTCTAAATATATATTAAGACTAGTTTTATAATTATTATTTTTTTACTTCTTTCTATATAAGTAATGTTTTCCCAATAAATGTATTTTTTTTCAAAATCTTTCCAAAATGTTGCAGTTAACGAAAGAAAATGTTTCTATTATGAAATTGCCTTTTTTTAAATATTTTTTGTGTAAAGAGTATAATATTTGTAGTCTTTAAATAAATTATCTATAATACCTTATGCTTGTGTGTTTTTTATTTATACTCCCTAATAACAATAATCGAATGAAATATTTATTTATTTTCATTATTTATTAAAAGTAAATAAACCTAATGTGGGTAAATATATTAAACATTACTTTTCTATTTCTGAAGTGAGATATGTGATTAATGATAATAATAATAATTTAATGTTTGTCAGCCACACGAAAACGACGTATTACTAAGAAATGGAAAGTATGTTAATTTTAGTGACACTTGATTTGATAAACAAAAAAGTTTGAAAGGTAAGTTGAATTATATTATTAAAAACACATATATAGTGTCAGTACAGTAATATCAGTATTTTTACGATAATGCATAATTTTTGCCGAAGCTAAAATTATACGTCTCTAAAGATAAAATTGTTATTTATTGTGTCGGCCTTGCGACTCATTATACAGGTCGATAGTCCACATTGAACTAAAAAATAATACTCACGCATAGAGTTGGTTGCCTATAGTTCAGTGACTTGATTTCATTTCGTTACCTTTGGTAGGACCCCTAGGTCACAGGCTGTCTCAGATATTAATTGGGAAAATTTAATAGACGATAAAACTTAAAAAAAAGAAAAATTTATATGACCTTGTATGTTTTAATACTACGTTGTTGAGATACGGGGTGCTAAAGTTAATAAAAAAATCAACTTTTTTTCAAATACCTAAAAAACTACTCGGCCGATTTGGTAAAACTTGGGACGTTCAGTTTTAAATTTAATTTGATATAATTAGATTTAAATTTAATTATTCCAGGGGGGTGACGCTTGAACATCCTTACTATATTTTAAATTAAAATTATTTTTAAACATTGCAAGAAGATTACAAAGCATATTAGAAAAAAAACAGTGCGTTATTTTATTAATGAAATTAAATTTTCTTTTTCATGGGCAGGCAGATAAACGATTTTCTCTTCTTAAAAAGAAAGACTGTACCTAAAAATTACATCATATTAAGCCCCTTAATTATTACTATAAATGCAGCAAGCTTTATCAGAATCTGCCAAGTAGTTTTTGAGATATTTGAGAAAACGTTTTTTTATTATCTTTAACATCCTGTATCTTGAAAACAAAGCTTTAAAACATACAAATTCAAATGAACTTATCTTTTTATTTTTGCGAATTCTATCGCCTGGCAAAATTTCCCAATTAAAAACTGATATACCTTGTATATTTATTTATAAGACATTAAAGTAGTAAATATATTTCTATGTATGTAAAATTAGTGTTCTTTATTACAAAATTCCATGAAACATGTACACAGAAAGGATTGACACTATAAAGTATTTTTTCAATGAATAGGCATATTCCCAGATGAATACGATTTGAGTATAAAACATTTGTCCTACCCAAAACCGACAAAATATCTAAGCCATGGTGTATTTCTTATAAGTCTTATTCGGGACTAGATTTCAATAATAGAATTTAAGTACATTTCATAATAACATAAGCAGTATGTAGTACATATTATTTTAATTTTTGTGAACACATAATAATTTAAATTTTATAACTATGATTTGTTGTAAATTCTTGTATATTTTTTCAAGAGTTCAATGTTCAGTGGTAGTATTTCAATAATATAAGTTTCTTTAATAGCCATAAATTTTATGACAAGAATTGAAAAACTTAACAAGTTTGTCAGTGACTAAAATAGTTTGATTTTATTCTACCTATTGATGTTACACTGACAATGAGATTGTTGACAAATTTTATTTACAAAAATATAACTGATAACTTTGATAATAAGTATTAGTAGTAGAACGAATATCTTTAATAGGTCTAACTCGATACTGCCTGCTTTAAATAATTTTGATGAACTAATGGATGTCAAGTGAATTTAATATTAATAAGCTTGATTTTATGTCATACAAATCTGATAACGTGAAAAAATCTATATTTTTTTATAAAAGGATTTGAATAGAACAAATGTTATGTACTGAAGTAATATCTTTCTGGGAAAATCTGTATCGTCGACATATTGCAGATGTGAATGTTAACAATGAATTTAATTGCAGTAATAAAACACCAATCGATAATACTAATGTGTACAGGCTATTGCATCATTATATAACGAAGCGCAATCTCTATCAGAAAGCAGCGGTTAGGGTATAAATTACAAACTGACATAGCTTAGCCATGAGCCTCATAATACGAAAGTAATGCCAATTATTACTGTTTTTCTAATTTATAGAATTTTATAATGAATTTGCATTTCTTGATATTTTTTTACAAACGATTTTTTATCTAAATCCACCTAAAGCCTTACAAAATATAATAATTCTGCAGTTTGCGCACAAAACTCAAGTCCAAAATTAAGAAAAATGAGTGGACCTACAACTAGTCTTGGAGCAAAAGTTAACTAGGTAGATACTCTTTTATAATCCTAGTAGGTAAATCGAGCTTTGCAAATCTATATTTTTTTTACCAAAAGTTCACATCTTCAAACCATTTTTTTTTTAAGATAAAACCCAAACTAAGATTATAATATTGATAATATTTCATTCCCATATCCTTTCTCTGGAAAATGTATCGTACCTATACATATAATTTCTTGTGTTTAATTAATATAAATTGTATTACAATTTCTCTAAAATCAGTTACAGTGGACTTGCTATTCTTGGATGATGTCCTTTGAAGTTTTAGAGTGGGTAACAAAAATTCATTCTGTTCAAAAGTATCCAGCAATTAAGTACACTGCATAATTATTCAAAGATAAGTTGATAATATCCGTCAATGCCTCACCAGGGAAGAAAGTTTGGGATGGATGCGAATACAAATAGAGATGAGAGTGGTTCTGATACTAGCTGCTGTCTAAAGATATTCTTTAAATCAATTTTGTAAAGCTGGTTGCCTGTATTGGATTATATGTATGTGTTATATTAAAAATTCTGTAATATAAGATTTTATAGTTTGTTCATTGGATCATTCCAGACAAAAAATCTTAATAAATCAAGTTCTTGCAAACACGGTTTTTCTTGATACAGAGAGTGTTGAGATTTAAAGAAAATATCGCACATACTGATGGAGCAATTGCTCTTATATTTGTTTCAGGTAAATCGTTAGACATATCAGTAAGCTCACTCAATGGGCCTAACATAATTACAGTAGATAACTGGTGTACAGAACAGATAGTATAAGGGTGAAACCATCAAAAGTCTACCTAGACTTCTTCATCAGAAAACTGAAGACAGTCGACTTTAAGGAGTTGACTATTTTCAAACAAGAGCCACTCAGAGATCACGAATGACGAATGGAAAAATTTTTGAGTGTTAGTTTAGACGACAAATTAACCTAGACACTTCATAAAAATCTCGCACAGCATTTTTGGACTTGCAGAAGGCTTTTTGGTCAGCTACTTTGTCGGCTGTACACAACCGTTTCACTTTGCAGCTATAATGGCCTGCGCTACAACTGAAATTAAATCAAGGTTAATAAATTGATTGAAAATAATACATCTCTTAATCACTTTTTAAACTTTGGCAAAGAAAATAATTTGAGTTAAGTAGGAACAGAATATTTTAATTAATAAATATCAAAAGTAAAGCATCTCCCAAATACATATTTAAAACAACACACAATCAAATGTATCTCAAGATGTTTGATGTAGATTGATAGAATGTGGGCTAATAAATTTATCTCATTAGAGAAACAATGCACTGAAATGATATACAAATCTGTTAATCAGTGATGGATATAGATATTAGGATTAATATATTGGTGGCTACATCTGCATTTTTAATAATATTTTAAATCATTTTCAACTTATAATTTTAGCATAATATAGCAATTATTAAATTAACACATTTTTCTAATTCTTAGTAGTTTGCGGATAATCATTATAATATGCTTGTGATAGAGCAAATTTGTTTAACAATTTACAATGTTAAATGAAAAAAGCAATACCTACCTGATACATTTAATGTAATAGTTATTTCAGTCCTATATTAAATAAAAAGTAGTAGTCACAATCAGAGAGATCTATCTTGTATCTAATTATTATTTCTGCCTCAATTTCATGGCCTACTGTGCCCAAAAAATGTTTCCACAAAATTTGAAAATTGTAGTAAGTACATATCCTTGCTTGCTTATAACAAAATTTCATGCCGATATCGTATATAGGATGTGTGCTTAAGTACCTATGTATAATTGTTAAAATACAGATCTTCATTATGTTGAGTCGTTTTAGACTAGTGTTTGTAACATGTGGCCTTTATACAGAGGTATTAAGAAATACTAACCAGTAATTAGTAAAAATATTTTAATTATAGTTACGTTTTTATTAAAATAGAATATATTATTAAAAAAAAATCCTAAAAAAATAGAATTTATAAACTATCCTACACTTACACTAATTTGTATTTTTTATAATACGTCTAGGTACAAACAAAATCCTTAATGTATATACATTTTTAATTTTAAATACAGGTACATATCTAAAAAGATTATATGTAAATAAAAAACTTATACCTACATAACAAATCATTTATTGTATATGCAAAAAAACTAATTTCAATGACTATGATCACTTATAGAAGCCATAGGTCCAGCTGCATGTACTGCAAGCTGTGCAGGAGCAGAAGGTATTATCCACAAAAGCCTTCATGGTGACCATTTCCGCAAAAACCATGACGCGGGGGTCCGTGGTGTTCTCTGTGTTTATGACACCCAAGATCTCTATGGTGGTTTGGTCCACAACCGTGATGTCCAGGTCCAAAGCCACAATGACCGTGATGTCCTGGTCCAAAGCCAGGGTGCCCATGGTGTCCTGGTCCATAGAATTGAGGTAAATGCTGTCCTGGGCCAAACTGATGAGGCCCTCGGCTAAAGCCGTGTCCAAAACCATGATGCCCTGGTCCAAAACTGTGATGTCCTGGACCAAATCCATGGTGTCCTGGTCCAAACCCATGGGGAAATGGTCCAAATCCGTGGGGTCCTTGACCAAATTCTTGGGGTCCAAAATGACCGTCGCACTTCATGTTTTATGTAGTTTGATATTTCACGCTGGCTAACAGCCTTCTGTTTCGTTGTGCTCTAATTGAAGGTTATATACCTGCCTGATAATCTGACACTTCTGCTGAAACGGTATCTATTTACAGAACGAATATTGCTGATAGGTGGTGAAATAAAATGAATCATTAATGTATACACAGTGATTAAAACAAATCTTACTCTAAATACATTACCTTTATCGACATATTATTTGCTCCTAAAATATTTTAAAATTAGTATATTTATATGGAAAAACAATCGACTATTCTGTTACAGTGTGGAAGAGGCATACGTCAATTTTGTTTTAAATTAAATTTTTAATATTTATTTTTTCAGATGGTTTATAACATTATAACTGCTAATAAAGAACAGGGCACATATAGTTTTTTATTACGTGGCTGTATTACAACAAAAAAAAATTGATTCCAGAAGGATATTGGTTATAAGAAGTAACAAATTATTATTTTCTGAACTATAAAAAGTTTATTAATCAAATATTATTGACAATGGCTTTAGATAATAATTAAAACAATTCTAGCGATTTTTAGATATAATAATATCTAAAAATCGCTAGAATTGTCCGATAAAAAGAATGAAACATCTTTATTTAATTTACCTAAATAAATAAATAAGATTATTTTGTTTTTGGAATATAATGAATAAGTACATTATTTTGTAATTGTACAGGGTATTATATTAATATTAGCATCTAGAGGAATTTATTCAGTTTATTTTACTAAAATATTTTATAATTATTTTATGATAGATTATATTCTAATTTTCTAGTCATACATTATTTCGCTCTAATTTTCCAAGTGTGATGGTCATTTTGATACAAGAAAAAATATATTTATAATTTTTATTTCTCTTATCTCAATGTTGAGGAATTATGAGACATTTTCAGTCTAATAAAGAAATGTAGCATACTCCAAGCCCTATCTGTATTTTTAATTAGGAGATTTTTTAACAGCAAAATAAGATAATGTGTTGAAAAAAATATTTAATTAACTTCTAAAATCAATAGTCTATAAGTCTCTACTTTGATTTGTTTTTTTAAATATCTTTTATTTGAAAAATGACTTATTTTGAAAACAACAAAACTACCCTGCGTAATTTAGGTATGTAATAAATATATTTGTATCCTCTAGAAACACTATACACTTGTGTTTTCCATTGTTGATTATTTGTAAATATTATACAAATACCTACTAAGGTACTAAGTATTTATATAAAAATTCATAATAAATATTATATTATTAATATATTTATAAGATATTAGGTAGATTCTATGTAGTTTCCATGGGAATAAAAATAGTAATAAGAATTTTGTATTTGATTAGATAAACTTTTGAAACCTGTGAAAGAAACGGTTTCGTCCAATTAAATCCTTATTTAGTATTCTTATTGTACAAAAACATCAAAACTTTCGCTACAAACGTACTTTAAAGAAGCTTTACGTGTTATTGAAACGTAACCTTTGTATTTTCACTCCCCTCTCAGCACTGATAAAGTCGTGGTTTTTATTAAAAAAATCCATAACCATTAATAAACCTACTTCTGACAAATTAGAAGAATCTGCTTCTACGAAATTTGTTTCCATTTTTTAAATCTAATATGCACAAACGCTAAAACATTCTGTAGATGCAGATACTCATTTAGAAGTAGCGCCAAGCCGGCTGATCGTCCCATGCGGTGACGTCATTGCATTGCCACGGCTGAGACAAATATTCGCATTTTGAAAATAATATACTTTGAAAACCGCTCAACGGATTGAGTTGAAATTTTCAGGATCGCCTAATCATGAGCAATACTTTGTGTATACAAAATAAGAACGTTTTTGAAAATTTACTGACTGACCTCATTGCGATTTTCCTGCAATATTTGCTTCTCATACTAGTATTTTTATGAAAAGAAATGCAAAATAAAATAAATTAGTAAAATAGTTCGATTTGATTTGAAGTATACGTAATGAGGTTATACACAACGAGAACATATTACTTATGGTTGACAAATTTTGTCTGCAATAAATAAACAAAAAAATTTGAGAAAAACTTCACCTTAACAAAATATTCACTATATAACTTGAGCAATCGATGAATATCAGATTTTATTAATTTATTAAAGAGTTTTCAGAATTATATGAGTACGACTTAATAATATGAGAAAATAAATTTTTTATTTACAAAAGATTTTGAATGCCATAGGTACATTTTATGTTCTGAAGCGGTATCTTTTTGATAAAATCGTTATTGTCAACATATTGCAGATGCGAATGGTAACAATGAATAAAACACCAATCGATAATACCTACTAATGTTGTACACTGGCTATTACATCATTATATAATGCAGTGCGATTTGTATCAGCAATCACTAGTTAGAGAATACATTACAAACTGATATAATTTACCAAGGATTCTATAATGTGGTATAAATGTCATCGAATTCCAGTTTTCGTGTTTGATAAAATTTCACAATCAACAACGTTAACGATATGTTATCAGAAATGTATTTTCTGTCAAAAATGAATCAATCAAAAGTAGATTAAAATTACTGAACTACAGGCAACCAACTATACGGGTACATGTACAATAACTATCGGATCGATAAAAATGTCAAAAGGCATAGTGGAGCATAATTCGGAGAACCATTTCGAATAAATTCAATCGTCTGGTATGAGTTATTATATAGTTTAGGAGATTTTTACATTTTTATCTGACTCCCTAATGAGATTATTTAAAGTTACAATACAATACATACAATACATACAACACAATACATACAATACATACAATACATACAATACATACAATACATACAATACATACAATACAATACATACAATACAATACATACAATACAATACATACAATACATTGCATACAATACAATACATGCAATACAACACATACAATATGCCTTCTGTAGACTGTAGAAGCTATTTTTAGTCTGGGATAATTTCTGAAAATTACATATCAGTTGACTAAGGAAAAACAGTTCTTTTTCTTTAGAAGCTTAATTATTTATTAATATAGATTATAGAGTTTTACAGTACTGACAAAAATTCTTTCTGTTTTACAATTATTATATCCAGTTTACATAAGTATGAAACTCCATATAAAGCAATACATCCATTGTAAAACTGGTTGCATATATTGGATCAATATTTAAAATGGGTTTTAGATATATCTATGTTTAGAATTTCATTTATATGAGAGCAAAACACAAAACTGCTGAATATTAAGCTTGTATACGTACCTTATTTTTTTATAATCTCTGTTACATATATCAGTTAAAATGATTGCATACATTACAAATTTTACAAGTGTTATAAATGGAACGGTATTTTTTAGGTAGATGTGTTCAAAAATTATTACGAATACAGTCATTAACAATGGGGTGGCAGGTTCACAGTGCATAAATGTGCTGAATATAATGGATTGTAAAGCTGTCAACATGTGACAGTAATAAATTAACAATTTTATCATTATTAGAGATGTCTAAATTTAGTTTCAGCATAAATTATGGGCATGCTGAAAATATTGATATTAAGTTATCTTACGTATTTGTCAACTGCCCACCGAATAATTTTTATTAATAATACTAACCCTAGAGCAACGAATTTATCTTGTGAAATGTTATGGAGTCGCTAATGTTTCATATCGATGTGCAATATAAATATTTTTTTATGAAAAGTATCCAAAAGTAACTGTAATTCATGGAGAAGTTCGCAAGCTAATTATAAAATTCAATATCACTGGTGATGTAATGAATATTAAGAAGATAAAAAAGAATATAATGATAAAGGTTTTGTTACTGTTGGAGTTATTGACATTGTACAAGACAACCCAAAGATGGCACTCCGGAAAAGGTCAGAAAACATAGATATTATCAGATCTCATATTCAAAGAATATTAGTATACTACAGAATCTATCCATTCAAATCAGTGTTAAATCATAAATTGCTTGATGGAGATGATGGTCGTCGTTTGGACATTTGCTTAACAATGGTCGAGAAACTAATCGAAATATTACAATATTTCATTTACTGATGAATCAATATTCATAAGTAATGGCTTGGTTTACTCTCAAAATTGTTGGCACTGGGCTACATTTGGAAATTCTCAATAATTTTGTTTTGGCAAAACTAGACGGATGCCCTGCACATTCCACACTTCTAGTGAGAAACTGGCTTGACGTTCACTTCCCAAACAAATGAATCGGACGCTATGGATCACTACCTTGGCCTACACGGACACCCGACTTGTCCCATTAGAAGATTTCTTATGGGGATGTCTACCGCAAAAAGTGTATTCAAACGATTTTGGCGATGACATTGATTTACTTATGCAAAAAATTCAGGAAGCTGTTGCCAACATAAACCAACAAATGATCTCATGTGTACAAGGAATTTAGAAAAAGATTAGAAAAATGTGTATTACTTTGGGGTTTACAACTTGAATAGAACTTGCTTGGATTTTCTCATTAGTTCTAATTTGATATTTCCATTTTTTAATTAAATAAGTTGTTATTTGGTTTGCAGGCTCAAAAGCTCAAAACCCTTTAGAGTTACTCCTGAGGCAGAGAGCGGTATATCCCTATCCCTCAAAACGTCAAGAAACCTAACCCGACAACGTGTCAACCAATCCGGAAATTGTTCTACCAAGCTATTTTTATATTATATTAAATATAAAATAAAAGTTTACTTACTTCTTACAATTTTTGTTTGATTCAAATAAAATAGTTAAATATCGCATCTTCTTATTTGCAAAATGTGATTATTGTTCTTTTTTGACTAATTTAAGCATTTTTGAGTCCTCGAACAACTTTGTTAAATAGTTTTTAATGACAACTTCGAAATTTTTGGAATATTTATGTTTTATTACACATCTGATTACTGCCAATGGCTTCCCAACTTTTCTCAAAAAATCAACAATAGAAAAGTTTACAAGAGTGCGACACATTGTATATACAGGGTGTTTCATAATGATGTGCAAATATTTTAAGGAGGTGTTTAGAAAGTAATTTTGGGGGGGGGGTACTTCCTATATATTTTTTTTATTTGAGCCCCCCTAAGAAAATATTCAAATCTCAAAATGGCCGAAAAAATTAGCTTTTATTTTTTTTTCACGAAATCGGCTAAACTTAGAAATTTGAATTTTGGTACACGTTAACAACTAGTTGAATGGTATTTTTTCGTGGTCTTTTTTCTGGTTTATGTCTTTGAGTGAAAGAAATTAGCGGCCCTTTGTTTTATTCTCCCACAACTTTTTTCTACGTTAGCCAATTCCAACAGGAAAAATAGTAGCTTTTAATACTACATTTCATTTAGAAACTTTTTTTACTCTTCCCATTTTTCGTATACTTAATGGTTTAGGAGCAAAAAAATAAATTATTTTTCCTTGCCGATTTGATATACATAATTTACATTATTAATTAATATAACAGTTGTCAAAACGTTTGTCATTTTTAACACGCTTCCAAAAATTATTTTTTATCAATAGGAAAAGGTAAGCAAACAGGAACTAAAAATTTAATAAAAAAAATAAAAGCAAATTTTTTCGGCCAATTTGAGATTAGAATATTTTCTTAGAGGAGGTTGCTCAAATCGAAAAAATGTATTGGAAGTATCCCCCCTAAAATTACTCATTATGAAACACCCTGTACTGCATTATATTTAACTTACCTTTAATTTTACTTCTCTTTTTTTATTTGAAAAATCACTTAAATCAACACATTTTTTATTTTTTAAATGTTTTGTTGACAAATATCAAAATATTGTCATACAATTATTCATTATTCATTATTATATCATTATTATTTATTAATTTAGAAATATAATGAAGTGTTTTTTTTATAACATTAATACTGCATTATTAAATAATATTAGGGACTTTAAGTAAAACAATATATATTTTATTTTAATGTTATTTTATTTTGGTTTATATTATTGTCCTCTCAACATATACATATACAGCTATGTTGTCAAGAAAGACAATTTGATACGAATTTTATTAAAACACAAATAAGTAAGAGTTGGGAAAATAACACCATATTTATATTAATGTTTTTATTATATAAAAAAAATTAAAAAAAGTAATTTTATAGTATAAAATATTTTGATAGGGTATGTACTTATGACCTTATAATTAAAAAAATTATGTTTGCTGAATATGTTTAAATACTCCTTAATCTAACATATTAATTAAATGCATCTGACGTAAACTTACATACAAACAAAATGTTTATAAATAATAATTAAGCATTTATTCCATTATATATGTTGAAAAAAAAAATGTTTTTCTTGGCCTTATGCACTTGTGGAAGCCGTAGGTTCAGCTGCAGGTGGCGAACGAGCAGTAGGTCGTGGTGAAGTAGCTAATGGTGTCTTAACAGCCAGAGCTTCTATAATAGAAATAAGTTCACCTTTTTGAAGAGGGCCATCACATTCACAATAGTTTTCTGCATCGGAGTCGTCTAACTCAAAAGGATTGAATTTGCCCCAGAATCCATGAGGAAGGTTTCCATGGTGTCCTCTGGGTCTACCACCACAGACCGTGGCGACCATGATGTTTTGGTCCAAATCCGTGATGACCGTGATGCCCTTTTCCAAAACCGTGATGACCATGGTGTCCTTTTCCAAAACCGAGATGACCATGGTGTCCTTTTCCAAAACCGTGATGACCATGGTGTCCTTTTCCAAAACCGTGATGACCATGGTGTCCTTTTCCAAAGCCACGATGACCGTGGTGTCCCAAGCCAGAATGACGATGTCCTAGTTCAAATCCGTGTCCCAGACCGTGGCGTCCGAAGCGGTGATGTCCTGGACCAAATCCATGACGTCCTGGCCCAAATCCATGTGGAAATGGGCCAAATCCATGTGGTTCTAAGCCGAATTCATGGTGTCCAAAGCGCTTGTGACACTTCATTGTTTATTTATTACCACACACGTCACACTCGCTAACAGCTGTCTGCTCTGCTTTGTTCAAATTTTCAAGTTATATACGTATGTACGAGCTTGTACCTTATCTGACACAATTCTGCGCAATAACCGGCGTCTATTTATAGAACGAGTACGGACCGACGAATAATTATTATGTACACAGTGGTTAAAAAAATGTCTCTCAGAATTACGGTACCAATGTGAAGGTATTTGGAAACAGTATAAAAAAGATAAGAGTTACAATTTTTTTAAACCACGTGAACGAATTGCGATAAGAACACTTGACGTCATTCACTGTGGAAATTTTTGTAAGCACGTGATGTGATTCGAAATAACAAATCGTTGCCTGTTGAGCTGTCAAACCTTGAGCATATCGGTCGATCATTACTGATAATGTCTTTAGATAACCGAAATATTTCTGGAGATTTATAGACCATTCTTGATTAAGATATGATAATTTTTATATAACTTTGATACTTATAAATAAGATAACTTTTCACTTGAAATACATTGAATTGGGATAAGTATATTTGATATTTATATTGTGATTATCTTTCAGAGTACAGGGTGTTTCATTAATAAGGTAATGCGGAGAAGTTGGTAGGATAGCAAAGTGTCAATTATTATTGAGCGCGTTTGGTTTTATTCTTTATTCTATCAAAATATGTGTAATAATTTTACAATTTAGTCTGTTGAAATTTTCCTATGATACGTTATAACATCGTATCTTTCTCCTTGTCAATGTAACGGTATTTTCATACAGTAAAATTTAATGTGCAATTATTTTAAAAAATACTTAAAAATTAACATTCCACATGAAGTGAACTTTGTTGACAGGCTTGTAATCTCGATCTTAATTTTATAGAGTTATATAACATTTTCAGTCTAAAAAAAATAGATTATTCAAATTCCACTAACATTTTTCAAAGTTGAGAGATTTTTTTAAAAGCAAAATAAAGATATGCAATGAAGTAGGTGTCCTAAAGTTCACGCAATAAGTAATTTTGATAGTTCTTTAAATAAAAATTGTAATTCATAAAGTATACAGTATAGGGTCATGTATGGAATAGCATATCGGGAAAATGGCCTCCATGGCTTTACTGGCACATACATACTCTTTTGTCGAAATTTTCCATGACCGTTTTGCATAAATACGATTGAATTTCGTTGATGTAGCGCTCAATGTCCTCTTTCAAGGCGTGGGTGATCTTGGGCATAAACCTTAGCCTTCAAAAAACCCTGAAGGAAAAATTCCAATGGCATTAAATCGCATGAACTGGGCGGCCAATTCTGGTCTCCAAACCTGGAAATTACACGACCTGGAAATTACTCATGCAGTAATTGAATTGTTTCTCGTGCTGTATGGCATATAGCACTGGCTTGATGAAACCACATGTTATCTCCATTTTGGATGCATTTGTTTCTCAACAATCGCTCGTGGATTTTCTGAGCCCCAAATGCGACAATTTTGTCGATTAACGAAGCCATCCATATGAAAATGAGTCTCATCATTTGAAGATGATTTTGTTTGAAAAATCAGCATCCATTTGTTATTCCAGAATTCATTGAACGAACTGTCTTCCCCTTTGCATGGTCAATAGGCTTCAGTGCTTGAGTCGGTTGAACTTTGTAAGCATGAAGATGCAAATCTTTCGTAAGAATACGCTGCAGAGAGCTTCTCGAAATGTCCAATTCTTGACCAAGGTGCCGAATTGATGTTCCTGGACTCTCAGCAACACTCTCAGGAACTGCTTCGATATTTTGTGTTAAACGACTTGATGAATCACTAATTGATCTAGTCTTCCTGAATTGTCATCCGTCACAATGTCTTAATCTAAATTAAGATTGCTCTTAATTTAAATCGTGCGTGAAGTTTGGGACAGCCGATAGATATTTACAAAGTAAAATTGGAAAATTTTCTTGGTTAAAATAATCGAATTTCAAAAATAAAATAATTGACGATATGATAACCAGGGCAATAAAAAAACTTGTTTCTTTCAAAATAAAAGCACCTTAGTTCTAATGTATACAAGGTGTTGCAAAATATTGTTCAGAGAATTCTAGAGTAGATTCTACATCCAAAAATACGAAAAAATTCCTATAAAAGTAAGTTCGCAAATGCTTCGTATTCGAAATAGAGGGTTTCAAAAATAAAAAAATATGTTTTTTATTGATAGTTTCTAAATTTTTCATTGGAAATCGTTTAAATTTATGTCAACACATTTATGATCTGCTTATCTATAATTAGTACCTTAATTAGTATAGTTTTTTTAGTAGGTAGTGGTTTCATAGATAGAATAGCATGATTTTTAAAAATCTTCAATAGCTCGAAAGCCCATCGCTAAATGGTAAATGTACAAGGGCTCTTTTTGCTCTAAAATAAATGAGGTTCCTAAAAATAAAGTAAAAAGCAGTAGAAAAAACAGTGGCGTAGATATTCTGGTCAAAAATCAATGGTACTCCCTATATCTACGCCCCTGATAGGTCTGAAATGCAATCCATTATACCAAATTATAACCTAGGTATTAGTAAATGTATTGACCCAAATTTAAACGATTTCCAATGAAAAATTTAGAAATTATCAATAAAAAAACTTATTTTTTATTTTATTTTTTTTTTCGAAATGAAACATTTGTGGACCTACGTTTATAGGAATTTTTCGTATTTTTGGATATAAAATCTGCTCTAGAATGCTCTGAACAACAATTTGCAACACCCTGTATATTCTATGTTTTGCATTATGTGGCCTAAAATAACTATATAAAATTAGTGATAGTGATATGTCACAAACATCAAATCAGAAACAAATGTATATTTTAAAATTATCACTTTATTTTGCTTGATACAAATTATACGCGGCCACTCTGTAGTAGAATGACTTTTATTTGAACTGTTGCGCAATATTTTACAATACTTCCGTGTTGTTGCGTGGCCTGTTTATGTACAGTAAGGTACAGTCTTACGGTTGTTCAACTTCGGTTACTGCCATTGGTTATATGTGGGAACAGTTCAGACTATAACTATACAAATTGTTCAACTTAATGAGACCCAGTAACGTAATTATAGGCAACTTTACCGAATAATGACATTAATATAATTTAACTATATTTGCGGTTTAAGATAAAATTTGTGTAGTTTTTACTAAAATAATATTTTAACTTGAGACTACAATAATTGGGAAATTCTGTAACACTTATTTTGATCACGAGCACTATCGCTTATCGTTATGAATTGTTGTGCAACATTTCGCAATATTTCTCTGAAATGAGTTGTTCAAATCATTGCGAAAGCTTGTTGTTCAATACTTCAAAATAATCTAATTGCGAAATATGATGAAATACTGTTTATTGATATCTGGATTTAATAAAGATGCATTGCATTACATAATTATAAAAAAAACTTTGTTTTATGGTAACCGAAACCTTAAATTTGTTTTTTTTTATTTTAAAAGGAAATATATTTCGAGACTTCCTCCATACGTGGAGCGATGTTCTAACTCTTACTCAGGCTCATGGGATTAAAATAGGACGATTTAGACTAACTTAACGTGCATATACTTCGATTTTAATTTTGAAAAATTTTAATTTTTGAAAAATAATGGCGTTCACCTAACGCTTCCGATTATACCGGAAGTTGACGTCATCATCGTTATTTTAAATGCAACACCCTGTATATTATTGCAATTTTGGATTCTACGTCAAGTTTTAGGTGAACTTTCATAAAGGTTTCCTATTCTTAAAGTTGATATATTTATTTTTATTCAAAAAAAAAATAAAAATAAAAATTAACAACGCACTGCCTAATTCAAAAAGATGTGTATTTTGCAATAATAATGTTAGAGCGATAAATTTAAACTAAAACTAAGCTTCCCTGCCATAATTTTAAAATTCAAAGTTTCATACAAAGTTGTAGAAATTTATTGTCGAATTTAGTTAACTTTAAACCATCTTCACTTATTTTTTTAAATGGAACACCCTGTATATCACCCTGATGAACAAATTTGTTCTCTTTCGAATGGTATAATGGTTCTCTATACCTATCTCTTCTGGTTTTGAAGGTGCAGTTAACGCATATCACATAATTTCTTGCGGGGATGCCTGTGAAATTTTTAGTGGAATTTCAAAACAAGCACCTAATCTGTCACCAGTTTATTGTTGTCAATTTAACACATAAAGTGAATGTTCCTTTGAGTATTATTTATTATTAAAGTATGGAAAACGTTAACATTTATTCAAACGCTGACACTCTAAATTGATTATTTATTCATGGAGAGTGTTACAATATACAATATAATAAATACAACTTGCAGAGGAGTATCTAATGAGAGATGCACTCATTGACTACCAATCAGTAGGGATAAATTAAAAAATTATTATTTTCAGAAATTAATTTGCTCGAAGTAACCGCCATCTACTTGTAAACAGTTATGTATCCATCTGTAACAGCTCTGCACATTTTGGGCAGCAGATAAAGTTTCAAAGGCTTCTCTTATACGGGCAACTAGGTTTTCTTTGGAATAAACTGGTGTTGTGTACACTTTCTCTTTTGTTGCACGCCAGATATAAAAATCTGGTGGTGACAGATCTGGAGATCTTGGTGGCTAATCCCAGGGTCCTAGACGTCTAATCCACCAGTTTTCAAAGATTTCATTTAATTGACGCGATACTTCGTTTCCACAATGAGGTGGAGCACCGTCTAGCTGATACCAGCAGCTTCTTAGTTGATCTAGGGGTAGATCCTCTAAGAAATCTGTTACAACGGTTCTCAAAATATGGAGGTATCTTTGTGTATTTAAATTGTACTCGTAAATAAAGTACCTCACCTGATTGTCTTTAACTAAGCAAAATACACTAAACTTGTGTTGAACATTTCTTTCGCGGATGACATGTGGATTTTCTGATGCCCAAATATGCCGATTGTGTCCATTAAAAATTCAATTGTCACTAAATTTTGACTCATATCTCCAAATGATTTTGCGTAAAAACTCTGTATCTTCTTTCAGCATCCTCGGGATGAAGTGCGGGTACAAAATTGAATTTAAATGGATGCTGACCATTCGTTTTCAAAATCATTTGGATGGAGGTTTTTGAAATGCCTAAATTCTGTTCAGCAGTACGAACTGATGATTCAGAGTAAGCATTGAAATATGCCAAAACATTGACGATGGTAGCTTTATCTAATGTTATCGGCTTTGGCAAAATTCTATGTGCAGAAATTCGACCATGTTCTAATTGATCTCTTAAAATTCTTCTTAAAACGTGTATACTCTTTGGTGGTAAATGAGGATATCTCTCATTAAATATCCTGCAAGTCCTATTTATCTTGTGACACTCTCCATGAATAAATAATAAATTTAGAATATGTCGGCATTTGAATAAATGTTTTCCATTCTTCAACAATAAATAATACTCAAATAAACATTCGCTGTATGCGTTATAAACTGGTGATAGATTAGGTGCTTGTTTTGAAGTTCCACTAAAAATTTCACAGCCATCCTCCCAAGAGATTATGCGATATCCGTTGACTGCACGAAAAACAGGGAACCATTATACCATTCGAAAGAGAACAAAATTGATCATTAAGTTGTTCAAAAATATACAGGGCCTTCCATTAAAAAAATAAGTTAAGATATATGGTTTAAAGTTGACTAAATTCGGCATTAAATTTCTACCACCCTGTATTAAATTAAGTCATTTTAAAATTATGGCAGGAAAGCTTAGAGTTTTAGTTATGTCCCCTATAAATTTTATAGCTCTAACTTCATTATTGTAAAATACACATCTTTTTGAATTAGGCGGTGCTTTTTTAATTTTTTTTTTGAAAAAAATTAAATATATCAACTTTAAGAATAGGAAACCTTTATGAAAGTTTACCTAAAAAGTGACGTAGAATCCAAAATTGCAATAATATACAGGATGTTCCATTTAGAATAATGGATATGACGTCAACTTCCGATATAACCGGAAGTTAGGTGGACGGAATTATTTTAGTTGAGAAGGGGCACACCCGAAAACACTATTGCCCAAATTTTCAAAATTAAAATCGAAGTAGTCTGAAATATGTCTAATGTCTCGTAACCGTTTGACACCCTGTATACAGAAGTCAGTGGTTACTGTGATATTCCCTGTTGAATGTGGTAACCAGAAATAACGTTTTTAAATATAATTCTAAAATTTTTTTAACTAAAAATTTCTTATAATTTGTTTATTTGTATAAATTTCCGGAATACGTAAGAAAATAATATACAGTGGTTATTCTTTAGGCAGTACAGATTCCTTTAATCATCCAAAACTATTTTATGCGTACGTCTATGTCTATCTAGGCAGCTTTATAGAATAATGACATTAATATAATTTAACTGTATTTGCGGTTTAAGATAAAGTTTTTTTAGTGTTACAATTATTTAGTAAATTAATATGTTTACTTGAGACTACAATAATTGCGAAATTCTGTACGTAATACTTATTTTTATCACGTGTACTATATGACTTATCATTATGAATTGTTGTGCAACATTTCGCAATATTTATCTGGAATGAGTTGTCCAAATCGTTGCGAAAGCTTGTTCAATAATTCAAATAATCCAGTTGCAAAATATGATGAAATATTGGTTATTGATATCTGGAATTAATAAATAAGCATTTCAGAATTATAAAAAATTGGACTTCGTTTTATGGTAACCGAAACCATAAATTTTAATTTGGTTGTAGTTTTTTAAAAGGGAAACGTTTTTGTTAATACCCAAGTCATACTATAAATAGGTATTTCGAAACTTTTGAAGTCAGCGTTTACTAATATAGGTACAGGGTTATTCACGCAACTGGTTTATTAGAAGGATACGAAGTTACCATGATAGGATTTTGCTGAAAATTTGATTAAATTTAAATGATTTGAAAATATTTTTTTTCAGCATAAATAAATTTCAGCCTTTAAATTAATGGCGTTACAACTGAATCACCCTGTACAGTGTATTTGTCTGTTTTTATTATATATTTTAGTGTGACATTTTTTATTATTTTGAGTTAACTCTTTTGGCGTATGGGTTTATTTCTTTATTTTTTTTACATGTTACAAAATTCAATAAATATTCCATATATTTCTGTATTATTGGAAAAATTAATGAGAATAGGCAACAAATTTAACATTCGAACAGTTTTTTCAGACAACTAATCACTGACTTTTTTTGCCAAAGGATATAAATAATGATTTTCAAAATACAGAAAATTGTATTGATAGCACCTTGTGAATGCAATAATCATTATGTTAGAGAGTCGTATCGACCTGTAAATATTAGAATATACGAACACAAAGAATATGAGAAATAGAAAAATTGCGATCACGCTTAGGAACACGACCATATAGTTCAATGGGTTTCATCCAAAATTTTGAAGAAGGAAAATAAGAATGCTAAAAGAAAATTAAAAGAAACCACCACCATTATATTAAACAGTGCTTCAAATTAGTCTGTGAACTTAGATTCCTGTTAGCTGCAAATAGAATAAACATCATACATTATTATATCCGGGAAGCAGATGATCGAAAAAATTTTATTTGTCGGAATTAATTAAATACAAAGTCATTCTTTCAATTTATTGAAGTGCGTGATATAGTACAGTAGTAGCGCTTTTTTATATTTCTGCTTTCTTCTGTATGTGATTTTTGTTTAAGCAAAACTAGTTTCATAAAAATAACGTTTGACCGATCTTTTCGGGCTTGTTTAATTGATTTTTTAGATAGAGAAAAAAATAATTTTCGATAATACCGGTACACAAAATAAATAAAGTGGTATGTACAATTGATTTGACCCAATAGGATTTATGTTTTTTGACGTGCTGAAACCGAATCTGAAGTCTGTCTAGCTCAGACACCGCAAAAATTTTGAATAATTGGCAAAAAATAGTCGAAAAACGCGGAAAATTACGTTAATGAATTCAAAAAAAATTGTTCTGAACTTGATCAAGTGGGTTTCCTTATGTATTTTGATGTGCTCAATCCAAATCTAAAGTTTTTTAAGCTGCATCTCCCCCAAATTTTACAATAATCCCAAATTAAAATCGAAAAATCACCAAAAATAGCAAAAAATTGCCAAAAATCGCGTTAATGAGCGCAAAAAATTCGTTTCTGACCTTGATCAAGATCAAGATCAAAAAATCATATTAATGAGAGTAATAAGAAAGGGGTTTCCTAGATTGTATTAGGTGTTCTTCTTACAAATTTTGTCGAGTCGGATTTGAATCTAAAGTTACCCAAAAATTTTGCAAAAATCGTAAAATATCGCAAAAAATGGAAATCGTGAATCCCTAAAAATCTTGAATAGATGTCATTTATATGAATTACTTCCAAATAACTTCGACTGACTCGAACCAGGCTTTCTTTGATGTTACTCTTACACTTTTCTTCTCTTGTAGCGAACTCTTCTCTTCAAATGACCTATGCAGCGGGTTTCTCTTTCTCTTCTGTCTATTCTGATTCGTTTCTGTCTTTACTGTCCAACAGAAATCTGCCATCATGTTGATATCCCGTTTTCCTTGGTATCGATTCTTGATTTCACCTATTTCTTGATGGAATCTTTCTCTTTGTTCTTCACTGTAGCCTCCAAGGTTTTCAGGAAAGTAGTCAAGGTGAGACTGTAGAAAGTGCAAGTTAAGATTCATCAAGCAACCCAACACTACCTGCAAATAGGGTTTATTACTTTTTTCAAAAATGAAATAGAAGGTTTCTAGAGCTCAGTTAACACCATATGTATTTTTTAATTATTTTTTAAATTTTGTAAGTGGTGTTTTCTACCATCTTGTACAAATACTTCAATAAATAATCCGAATAAACATTTTATAACTGTACCAGCGGACTATTCTAGAAAGTTGAAGTGGTTTAAAGCAGTTACAAGAGATATGCACAAATCACATAATTCGAGTAATTTCTTATGTTGTAAAGATCACTTTAATGTAAGTAGGTAATTTCATAATAATTTTTACAAGATGCTTAAAGCTCTTGTTTAGTTAGAAGAAGACATGGAACACTTTGTGCGTCTCAAACTAATAGGTGGAAAAATCAAACTAAAAAAGATGTGGTTCTACATATTCTGAAGATTATGGAGTTTAATATCATTGGCATGCATATGAATAGTACAGTGACTAACAAATTCAAAAAACTAACTGGTATAAATGCTGAAGAAGATAGGTTCTAAAACAGAATGCCAGCGCTGTGGAACTCCAGAGGAAATTGAGAACAAGTGGGACAAATTATCTAAACCTAGAAAGGTTTAGATAATTTGTCCCACAACCTTACAGTTTGCGAACGATCTTGTAAATAAGATTGAAAAAGTAAGTTCGTTCTGAAACCAGCATGAATTAAGAATGGAAGAGTACTTGATAATTAATAGTGTCAAAGGCTTTACCAAAATCGAGTAGTATGATTGCAGTACATTTTTTTTTCATCCACAACTTGAATAACATCATCAGTAACATGCATTAAAGCCGTTGTATAGGGTGGTTGATTTTCGATAGTTTTATAGAGTACAGCCAAAACGGTGATAGATACAAAAAATCTGATATCGATGTCCCGTCCTCTTTTATTGAGTTTACTTCGCTGGTAACAAAAGGTCTTGGCTCAAAATTAAAACCAAGTAATAGACGTTTAACAAGCTTTCAGTCATCCAAAAATAAACTAACTGTCAATATTAAACAACAAAAGACGAATAAATATGTAACATGGCCAACTGAAAAAATATCTATACATTTTTGCATTTTTCTTCATTTAGGCAAATAAAAAGTATCTATTATTATATATGGCTGAAAAGGTAAAAAAATGCTATTCAACGGGATGGCTAAATACAGGGTGTTCTATTTAAAAAAAAAACTATGTTTATGTAATACCGGAAAAACTGTGCGATTTGTAAAAAATCTGAGTATGCCACTGGCTTCCTAATAAAAAATAGAACAAATAATGTGCACACTTTTTTCTTCTAAATTGAATGACGGAGATAGAAAGGTTAATGTAAATGGGCCATTTTTCAAAAATACCCTGTATATCTAAAACTAATCAAGTTAGCCAAGATCTTTTGGGACCATCGAAGTAAACTCAAAAAAAGAAGACGGAACATCGATATCAGATTTTTTGTATCTATCACCGTTTTGGCTATACCCTATAAAATTATCGAAAATCAACCACCCTGTACAACTGTATCTCGAACGAAACTCGGATTTTCGCTATTATTTTGAAATTTTTGCAAAGTCTGGGTGGATGCAGCTTAAAGGGCTTCAGGATTTTTGGCGATTTTTCACAACTTTTTCGAATTATTCAGAATTTTGTAGATGTTTGAGCTAAACGGACTTCAGATTCGGATTGAGCAGGTTAAAATACATACATGGATCAAATCAAAGGTACAGACCTTTTTTTTGAGTACCGGTGTAATTTGTTAGATTTTGCTGGCTGGCTGGTATTTGTGATTAATATAAAGGTTTTTGAATATAGTACGTTAAAATAAATTTATCCCGTTTCATCAACTTCTGCAGAGCAATAAAAAATTAAACGATTAAGGAATAAAACTGTTCCAGAATATACATTTCCCCGTGCATTAATCAAATAAAAGCATTACATAAATGTGCTTTTAAAAGTTGAAGCTACCTGATGAAACACCCGATCCCGCTGACGCTTGTACAAATTAGTTCTCCCGTCTCGACATTGCGACTCTCGTGTTGGATTTCGGTTAAGTTTCAAGTTTCCACATCAAATTCCCGTCTTTTTCTCGCCGCGGCATTGCCTCCTACCTGTTTTATTTCGTTCCCTGTTTTAAATGGTATTAGTTCTTTCGAAGAATCTTAACTCCACTATCCGGGCGCCGATTCCCGACGAACTTCGCTATTGTGTTCGTTTCGGTCAAGCGATTTTCCTGAAAGGAGCCCCGCAGGATGTCCCGAGGCCCAGGGAATTAGTTACATTGTAATTTCATGTGCAGGTAAGTAAAACCAACAAACGCCGGCAGAGTGTAACGTTTCTGACTATGGAAATGAGTCCGCAGTTTGCGAGGTAAATGCACTTTCAGGATGCAGTTGGAGTCATAATTGTTCCAGGGGCAAAACGGCATAAAGCGCGGTGCACTGTAAAAAGAAAAGAATTGGTGAGGTTTCAGTTAAAAGTGGCTCAAATTCTGTTACAAGTTAAATTAATAGAAAAAATACTTGTTGTTCCACTGAGTAATATTGGAAAAAAATATGAAAGTTGTAAAAAGGTGAGTGGCACACATTTTTTTTTGTCAAAATTATTGGTTATGGTGTCCCCGGGACGTCACTGGACTAAATAATTTTAATCTAGTTTAATCTAAATTAGCCCCTTTCTACCATAAATAACACTGCCAAGTTTCAACAAAATCGGCTAAAGGATTATTAAGATTTTTACGAACTATTTTTTAAAAAAGCTTGACACCCTGTATCTTGAAAACTAAGCGTTACCGGATCTATGTTTGCATAAACTTCTCGTTAACCCTTGAAGTTTGGCCACGTACTTAAATAACACCCTGTATAAAAATGTATATGGAGCATTCGATGTTTGATCGAGCATTCGATCGTTACCCGACCATTTCTATTTAATATAAATAATTTTTATTTCAATTCCTCAAGAAGTTATGAGCATTTAAATATTTTAGGTAAAAAATTTTCAAATACCTGTAACTTGGTAAGAACTAAAGAAATCATAAACTTTTTTTTCATTTTGTTCGTTTTGAGATGCAGTTTTATAAAAAAAATATAAAAATAATACATTTTTAGTTTTTTGAGTATTTTTGATTTTTAAAAAAGAGTAGCTTTTTTTTCGAAAAACTTAAAAAAATCATATTTCAATATGAAAATTTATATGTGTGATGTTTTTTTATCCAATTTTTTGCGAATTAAAAATTTACAATAATGTACGTTACTCAACAAAATTTTATCATTTGACTCCTAGTTGTTAAATAAAACTAAAAGTGAATTATTTTTATATTATTTGTTATAAAAATACATCTCAAAACGAACAAAATGAAAAAAAAGGTAACGATATCTTTAGTTTTTGCCAAATAGGCATGATGACAGATTTTGAAAAACTGTTTTATGATGTTCGGAGGTATTTACTATTTCCAAAAAATATCTTATTTCTGTAGAAAATAAAAGGTTTAGTAGAAAAATATAGACATTTTAATTTTAAGTCTAAACTTACGCAAAAACGGTCTCAGGTGTTGGCCGCCAGGATCAAGAAACGAAGACAACAACACACACACACATACCCACCCCCCATACCCTCCTTACCTCTCCCTTTCCACGCTGGCCTAAGGGCCACCTTAGCAAAGCGCATCCCAGGCTGCATAGCCGCACCACCCAGGCTGCATAGCCGCACCACCCTATTCAACCATAAACATGACACCACCCCCGGGGTTTACACAGACGAGCCGGCGAAGCAAGAAGAGCGCCAGAAGAAAGAGCCCTAGCCGGCGGGGCCCAGCCAGGACAAAAGGAGGTCCCACAAAGCGCCTACACCGGCCGCATTTGCGGTCGGGGTAGACGACGGATGGGGCCCACCTACGAAGGCTGTCCAGGCCTACACGACATGAGGCAGGATAAAGAGGGATAATCCCCCTCGATCCCAAATCATTGAGGCCAATTTCTAGCCATGGAATAATGGCGGTCTCAGGTGTCATGGTGGCTACGTGACGTCACATGTTTGTCAAGAATAAATATGAGGTGCTAATAGTTTGTGTTACAAAATTTATTAGTTAAATAAAAATACAAAGTTCCCATAATAGTATATGTATTTTATTTACCCTCAAATTGTACTTTGGTATAATAATGAATACACATTATCTTTCCATGAAGAGACTAAAACTTTAAGAAAATCTGATACATAGTAGTCATCAAATGTAACATTAATTATTTCTACTTTTTTATTTGTAATGTAGTTGCAATCATCTACAACGAAATAGTCCTTTTGAAGTCCTGTTAAAACATTTGTAGCTGCTATCTGTACATAAAACTTCGGTTTTCCTTTTTCCACATAATTTTTCTTCATTTTTGTGGTACACTTAATTTTAATAATACTGTCTTCACAGATTCCATCAGGCGGTCCTGCTATCATGGGACAGTTTTTGCAAAGCATTATACCACATTTTTTAAATTTTTTTCCCAGTCTGGTACTTACAGGTTTCCTCACTTCATCCTCCAACATTCTATCGTGTTTCATGGACGATGTGTCTGAGATTTTTCCTTCCATTATTGACCTGATCAGAGTTGCATTATTGGTTTTCACTAAATTGAAACGCTCGTAAGGCCGTCACTCTGCCATTATCTTAACTCAAGCCAAAAAAGCTTTGATGTTGGTCTCATCTCTTCTTCAACTTTCATGTCATCTTCATCAGTCAATAAAAGCCAAGTAACAATGAGTCGCAGGATTGTTCTTAGTATTTACCACCAATTTATGCATGGATAAACTTTTAATCACAAACATAGTCTTTTTGATATTTTATTAACGTTTCAAATACCTAACGCTTCCTGATTATGGTTTTGGTAACACAAAACTGAGCAACTGAAAGTTGGGAAACACAAAATACTTAAACGAAGATAAATACTGCAGATATTGTCGAAGTACAAATGATAGATGTGACGTAATTCGCTCTGACTGGTGTTCAACGTATCGTGGCGGTTTGCTGTAGTTTTATTTTATCAAAAATATAATCAATCTCGTTCATAATATAAAAATAAATTCGTTTTCATAATTCATGAATCATATTTCATTAGATAAATACATAATTTTAGTAATTCTTGGTTACTGTCATCATGCCTATTTCAGATTTTTCAAAATTTTTTACCCAAAATATTCACATGCTCATAACTTTCTGAGGGGTTGAAATAATAATTTTAAAAAATCGCGAAAGCTACTCTAAATGGGTACTAAAGAATACCAAAAAATCAGGTCACGATCTCAGTGACTTGGCATGGAATGAATGCCCCATATGTGTGTGTAAGAACAAAAGCTTTTGATATTTATTTTTATATCCTTCCTCCCCACCGTAATAGCCGCTAGTTAAAAGTGTACAAAAATCAATTAAAACCTAACCTAAAAGATAAAAGGATAGGTATTTGATTGCATTTAGTTTATCGTGTTTGTTCTGGCGAAGCATTTGCGGGAAACCGAATTAAGGGATAAAAGGGCAATTTTTATTAATTTGTACAAACACTACCTGAAACTGTGCACTTTGTAGCAAGTAAAACACCGGGTAATTAATTTCCAGTTAAATTGGTTTAGTGGAATTACAGCTAAAACCAAAGAATTACAGCCCTGAGCGCAAAATCCTAGCTAAATAATCCAAGGATTTGACCACGTAATTGGTTATTCTGTTTAATTATTTATTCAGTGGTATGAATAGGAACGGTCAATTTTGAAGTTGTTACAGGAATTATACAGCAATTCCAAGAAGCAGTTAAATTAGCTATTTTATTGGATAGATTGAATTGTTTAAGGAAAATATCCTCATTGTTAATTGTTAATTGTCATACACGTCACTGGTTCTGTCACTGTTTGTTCACTTCCTTCAATCAAGGACGAATATAAGAGAAAGGTCATGAGGTCATGACTCCTCCCCCTAAAATCGAGTCTATTACAAAATAAAAGCAAATTATTCACAATTTTTGTTTTGTAAAGTATCCTGTCCTCGTCAGCAACAAATCTCTACAATGAAAATTATACAGGGTGTAACTTTGAATAGGGATCATATATAAACGGAGGCTATTAGGCTATCGATTATATCCAAAAAAACAGGGTTAAAAGAAGCTATGGTGTTCAAGCAATTTTATTGCATGAATCGTTAAGGGTCATTTTAGATGAAAGAACCGCGGAGTGCTATTAAATTAGAGGGTGGAAATTGGAGATAGGGGTGAAAATGCACCCCTTTCAGTTTTTAATTGTAGCTCGAAAACGAAGCAAAATTTTGTAGAGAATTGAATTTCCCATCGAATGGCTTATTAAAAAAATTTAAAGAAAAATTTTATGCAAAAATTCGTTAATACACAATTTTATTATTGTAAGTATATTGTTTTTCTGTGATGATGATTTATGTAGCAAATATTATATTTTTTATAACTGATAATGATGACGAACCTTCATGTTTTTTGTATGGCTAAATGGGTAATAAAGTCTATCTATCTATCTATCTAAAAAGAGCAAAAAATAATATTTTTTGATTTTTTTTTTACTTTTTTGACTCATATTTTTTTTCCATTTTAATCATGATTATGAAGTGTTTAAGCTCAAAAACGTGACCCTTTAATTTTTTTTAAAAGTTTGACTGTTTGAAACAAAGAAACGGTTCGCTAGATCGAGATGAAATTTCACAGGGTTCTTCCGGGTATATCGAACTGTAAAAGTCATGCTTAACGTTAGTCATTTCGTGAATATTTCTAATTTACTCGTCAATTTTCTAAATAACAATAAATTACACTTTTTTCCTGTTTTTTTAAATTTCATATAAAAGATGAAAAAAAAATAAAAATTCCAAAAGTTGCGGCAGCATGTTATAGGAAATCGGGAAGTTTCACATTTTTTTTCATTTCGTATTAAATTTCTTTCATCATAAAAAGTCAATTTGCCACATAAATTTTCAATTTTTAATTAATAGTTTTCCTATAAAAAAATATATAAATTCAAACTAGTTCTCTATGCACTAAAACGCAGTCTTAAACAAAGACGGCTGACTCTTACGTCACGATCCGGTATCGGTCCAAATTAAACGAGTCGTGTAGAGTCGTATTCTGTAGTCTGTCTCACTCTTACTCATTTGTGTTTATGCAAACTACGTGTGTCGGATAGATTTTATATTATTTACTTTTACTTAACACAATATTGTTAATTATTTTAGAAATTGTACATTCTATGTCTACAGAAGCTGGATTTATCCAAGAGCAATCTGATAATTTGTCAAAAATAGACGTTCTATAAAATATGTTTGCATGATTTCTTCCTCATTTTCTTATCCTTTGGTACATTAAATAGTTTGTCGGGGGCAGTTAGTGTTGTGGAACTACACATGGGTACTATAACATTTATGTTCAGACACTGTTATGTTTTTCACGTTCTTGTGTTGTAATTTTGATCCTGAAGCCGCCACGCATTAGAGCTGTCTGGGTAGATATTGTGAAAATGTTGGTAGACTCTATGAAAATTAACGAAACTTGTCTTTAAGTTTACACTAAAACTAACTATACTCCGCGGCCGATATTATAGAGCGTGACTAATCGCTAGCTTTTGGACTAGTAAGGGGGATGAAGCGTGCCGGGAACGAAAATCCATTGGCGTGTCTGCGTAAATGGCAACAACATATGGAAAATATTAAAAAAGATAATAAAACATGACATATAATATTTTTTACGGTTTGCTATAACCGGCACTTTGATCCATTTTAATTATTACAGCATTTTAAAACGTCCCAGTTGTGTTTTTTTAATATATAAATTTATTGTAGCCATGGAATTAGACATCTCGTCTACGCTTATGCTATGACGTTTCTCAGGACTCATAAATCAAGTCCGTTTACACCCAACTAAAAAAGCATTTCCTTATTCCCTACTAAGTGCAAAAGACAGAGATAGAATATAGATCGACGTTCAGTGTAACTCAGTCTATAGACGATTACAGATTCTATCGATGTGCGTAGCAAGCGGCACAAAGATAAATAATATTGAACCGTATAAAAATCATTTTATATTTTATACGCATTATGGTAATAGTGTTTTTATTTATGTCTGAATCACTCTTTATAATTTCGACCGCGGAGTATACTCAAAACTACTCGGAATTCAATGCGAACACAAACTAATTCAACTCAAGATTAAATGACAGCAATGCGATGACAGCGCCAGCCTCCCGCGTCTTTACAGTCTTAACACTCATATACCGGATCCTGACGTCACAAATTGCTTGACCAATTAGGGACCGTTTTCGCCCACCTAATTATATTCAATATTTTAATAATTAATTACATATTAATAGTTACGTTTAAAGGGGTTTTACATATAGAAACATACTTTTATAGTAATTTTCTGCACTTTAAATAAATTTTGCTTCAAAAGAAAATTTGATGCAATTTCCTCAATGTTTTTGAAACTGCTCTTCAATTCTCTGTACGACCATCTGTCGCCGAGATATGGATGATCGAAGACAAAAGGATCCTTTTCCATTAAAAGTCCGATATTTCGTTGAAAAATAGTCATATCGAAATTTAAAGAAAAGGAAATTGAAGCTGAATAAATAAGTTATCAGGTCCATGCTAGCTGAAAAAAAATTTTTCCAAATCCGTGGACTCGGAAAAAATAAAAGAAAATTTTCGAAATTTTTCTTAGAATTGCATGATAACCGTAGATCCCAAAAAATTTCGGCCGAAAGATCTAAAAACTAGAATCTTAGAGCTTCAGAATGCTTTTTTTTAATTCCCGATACGACCATTTTTCACCTAAATACAGTCTGTCAAAAATCACGGAAAAATATCGGAAATTCTTTTGACTCTTTAATTTTTTGTATTAGTTTATACGAAATAAATACATAACTTTATAAACTACACAAAGACACTCCACAAGCACTTTCTTATATACACGAGACGAATTGTATCAAAGAAATGTTACTTCTTTAAATTTTATTGGAATTTTAGCAACATTTTTCAAGAGCAATAATTTTTTTAGTTACTATCACTCTTTCCAGGAAGCACAAAAATAGACATATTTTTTTAAGGTGGCTATCAGAAATGGGTCCTACGCATCCATTTTTTTTGCGATTCTGTGGAAATATGACCAATAATAGCCAAAAATGTGTGTCAAATTCGGTAGTGATTCTTTAATTTCCCGATTTTTTTACCGCAAGTCTTGGAATGGCCTGAAGTTGTGACATAGATTTAAAAAAAACGCTGTGTATTATTTTTATTTCTCTTCGCTCCAGTATTTGAATAGTACAATTATTAAAAAACTTGTCATTTGTATTCTTCTTGAATCTTATGAAAATTGAAAAATATGCATTGCATTTCCAGATCTATTTCCATTCTTAGGAGCAAGACAAGCGTTGTGATCCTATTGAGGGAAATGAAAAGTTGGCATCGACTGAGCAATAAGACAATCTAGACACGAAGGCTTGCTTTGAAAGTGGATTTTGCAAAGTTAAGCTTTGCTTTTACAAAGATTGGCAATAGTCTTCCGATATTATGTATATATAGGTACTATGCCAAGTATGCACAGCTCACAGGCTTGAAATTCTACGCATTCCGTGGAGAAACGCTTGTAGATCGTAATGTTACGGAAATAAGAAAATTGTCCTTTTTTTGAAAGTGCTGTCTAGGAATACGAAACATACAGTTCTTTACAGTAATTTTACGTAAATAATTTGGGTTTAAGAGCATTTAAAATTAATCTAATCATGTTCAGCTTTTCTGACAGTATCTTTTCAAAATGTATTTCTTTATAAAAGTGTTGTGTTTTCTATGCATAATTTTGTTTTGTTACTATTTATTCATTTCATGCGCAAATAGACTATATGATGAAACAATCCTAAGTTAAATGTTGAAACATAAATATCTTTCTGTAGCAGCTATTTTTTTACGTGAATGGTGATGTTAGAATAACAAAAATACAATATATTTCTTTGACTGAATACATTATTTCAATATATGTCTCAGGTATGTGTTTTGTATTAATTATATTTAGATAATCATTTTTAGCATTTATTTTGCATAATTCAAAGTCAGTTGAGAGTTTTTTCAACTAAACTCAACAAAAACATGGGACGAAAGATTTGAATTACCCCAGAAATAAACACCAGATCTCAATCAAGATTCAATTTGGGCATAATATAAACAGTGGAGTTGATGGATGCTGAGAACTGTTCCAAATTTAGACCTAAAAATTACGGTCACAGTCTCAGTGTACAGAGGAGTATTATTAATATTCAATCTTAATGTTTCCCCATTTGTGTAAAATCGAAGTGTTCGAGTTTTTTCGATATTAAAATATAATGAATTCTGGACAAACCAGCTACTTAAGTTATTCAGTAAAATGTCACATTCAAGTTTTAAGATTCGATTTGTCTTAGACTAAAGACCCTAAAGACGTATCATCAGCGTACATAGTAAAATAAGTATTAGGTAAGAGAATATTGATATCACTTATACATAGCAAAAATAACATAGGGCCTGAAACAGATCCTTGTGGTACACCCAGCGTTACCAAAGCGCATTCCGAGTTATATTTGCTACAACCACTCTGATTATTATAATTTCTGCTTACAAACTGCTTCCTATTTTCAATTAAAGTAATGATCCAATTTAATGTAGGCGCTCGAATACCGTAGTTATTTAATTTCGACATTAATATCGCATAATTAACACAATCGAGTGCCTTGCTGAGATCTCAAAAGATCCCAAAAAGTTTATAATTTGTATAATGTGTCATATAGTGAATGTACACAATGTAGTCGTAGATTTGCCGGCAGGAAATCCATGCTGATTGTCGGTGAGAATAGGGATTTTTATAAAAGTAAGTAGTTGCTCAAGAAAGCAATATTCAAATACAGAGCCTTCATTAAGTGATCATCAAACGTAGACAACCAACAATTCAAGGTTGGTAGGATCAAATGAAAATCTTTCCGTTGAAATGCTTTTAACTTTATTAAAACGAGAAAACTATTAAACTTCACTCGTTAATGAACAAATTGTAAATCTATATCTACTATGAAAGCAAAATGAATATGATGTGAACCTACAACTATCATTGTAGCTTATTATTATTTTTATTTAAATACAGAGTAAAATAAACATAGACAGTTTACTTTTCTTCTGTAGATAAAATAACATTACGAAAACTTATATTAATTTACAAACCAATGCTTTTCGTTGCAAAATCAAATTCATAAATTAGTAACCTACCTATATTGCCATATTTGCGATAAAATATATTATGTTCAAAATGATGTCCTTCAACTACTATAAATGAAATAGACTCCTGAGATATTTAAAAAAACGTAGGTGCAAACAAATTTGAAATTTGGACCATATATAGCCTCATTGTTACTCTATTGTGCGCTAAAATTTCATTTAGTTTCGTTATTCCATTTTTTAGTTATTAATGAAAACCTTGAAAAAATCACGGTTTTCTGTCTATAAAATTGATACCTCTCACTTTAACTCGTCATAATTTTTCTGTTAATTGATAAAAAAATTACAAATTTTTACTGACGATAAGTTGAACTATTGTCTTTAGTACTGTGAAAGTTATTTTACAGTGAAGGTCATTTGTCTCAAAAGCTTTTATTATTTTTTATTTTTAATGAAAACAGAAGGGAGTGCTATCTCCGTAAATATTGCGTTCTTTAAAAAAAGACACAGGTAGGTAATGTTATTTATGTATAAATAATATTTTCCATTGCAGTTTAAGCGATTTGAAATATATTGCAAAATAAACAAAACTTCAGTTTGTAACTCCGTTGTTTTTCAACGAATCTGGACGATTTTTTTTTAACTTAAAGCTCTTTTCATAAGCTTTCCGAATAAGTAATAATATATAACTATATCACGCTCCTGCGTCGTATATTTCATTTTGCAACTAAGGTTAAAAAGTAAAAAAACTTTCTAGGTTGCAAATTTGAAATTAAAAAAAATGATATGATTTCGATGTATTATTATGAAATCTACCATGAAAAAAATCAGTACAATTGTGGAAGATCCTCGGGAGCGTCCAGACTAATAATTAGTTAATTTGTTTATGAGGCCTTAACTTGTAAACTCTTCAACTTACCGATCCCAGATTTCGTGTGAGCTATTAGGCTGTGATAAGGAATGAGAGGATGCGATGTCAAAACGTTCTGGTAATAATAACGCAGTTTATAAATTTTTAAATCAAAAGTCATAAATAAACTTCTTCTGTTTACAACTTTTGATCTAATCAATATTTTTTGACACTCGAGGGCTAGTTTTGTAGGTCTTTGAAGACGAAAAAAGTACTTTACTGTTTTCTCGTGGAAATGAACGGAAAAAAGTTAAAAGCGAAAAACGTGAATTTACGCAAAAATTATACAACTAACCACAATGTAAACAATCTTACCCCCATTTTTATAACTGTGGAAACTAATATGTTATTGCACATAATATTTAGCATCTATAGTGATAAATTCAGCTTGCCGAAACAAAAAGTCGCGAAATGGTCATTTCCCAGGTTATTTTCCTGGACTAAAAAAAGATGAGCTTTTGAGACAAATGACCATCACAGTACTAACGACATATCGTCAGTAAAAATTTTGATTTTCTTAATCAATTAACAAGATAATTATGACGAGTTAAAGTGAGAGGTATCAATCAAATTTGTAGGCAGAAAACCGTGATTTTTTCAACATTTTCCGTAATAACTAAAAAATGGGATAAGAAAATTAACTGAAATTTTAGCACACAATATAGAGTAATAGTGATGGTCCAAATTTAAAATTTTTTATCCTCTACATTTTCTTATATAGGTTTCCAAACTGAAGGGTCTATTTCTTCTTTCTATTACATAAATTGTAGGTACATAATACTAATAATAGCAGTTCGAGATTTATTGTCGGAATTAATAATCTTGCTTTGATAGTAATTTCTATTGGTATTCATGGTCAATAGCTTATGATCTTTCGTTAAAAATTAATATAAAATTTGTGCCAATATGTTTAGAGACAGTAGTGCCAATTTGTTTCAAGAATTCTGGGCGAGTTACGATCTTCAGCTTATTTTTTAATACATATTTAATATTATTTAACTTAAATATATGAAACTTTCAACAAGACTAGTACGTATTCGGCTGTGTCGTATTTTTTTACTTTCTCTTATCCTTAAAACGAGATATGCCCGGAACTTTATAATTAATTAAACTAAAGTTATTCGCCAACAAAGTAAACTAATATTAAAAGTGCAGTAATTAAAGTGCGATGGACTAAGTTTTCATAAGGCCTAATTAATATAACTTGCCGCTGCCCTCCCAGTGAACTAATTGTAGCGGAAAATTATAATTGAGATTTAACAAAATAACATGAACAAGTACCTCCCGGTTTGCCGAACTTCTTAATTAAATGTAAATACACGTTTTCTTGCTGCATTCCCCAGATAAAAACGTGAAATGCACCTGACAGCACAAAAGTGCTTTTCATTTGTTGCCCGGGCAAAAACGCCGTCCCTCANTAACAAAATAACATGAACAAGTACCTCCCGGTTTGCCGAACTTCTTAATTAAATGTAAATACACGTTTTCTTGCTGCATTCCCCAGATAAAAACGTGAAATGCACCTGACAGCACAAAAGTGCTTTTCATTTGTTGCCCGGGCAAAAACGCCGTCCCTCAAAATTGAATAAGCTCTGCTACATCAGGAAACCCGTGCTGAACAAAAACAGCTTTTGTTTTGGATGGGTTCAAGCCGTATTGTTTCAAACGTCGTTTCTTCGAATAGGCTGGTGTGAGGCACATAAATGTCGCAATTTTTGACTGCTGACATGTATACCGTGTATCAATTCAAGTTGTAAAACTCGACAAAATCAGCATATTTTTCAAGTAATATTTTTTCTTAAGGAGGATTGGGGGGAGGGGTGAAGCAGGACGCGCGGGAGGGGGCTATACTTATCGTGTTAAATAATTATTGCTACCAATGCAAAGAACTTTTTTTACCCAATGTGCATAAATAAATGCCATGAGTTGCAACAGAAACTTGACTGATTTTATTATTTGCAAGTTGGCAATCCTTGTCATGTATATAGGTATACGATGCTACGTGATCGCTCGCACAGATGATTGCTTTAACCTATAAAATGTCGGATTAGAACAGAATATAGTAAAAGCAAGAAAAAAGCTGTTGAAGAGAAGATTGTGGAGCCAGAACCTCCGCACACCGTTCGAGGGCATCAACTAATCGACATAAGAGTACATAGCACAAAGTATGCACTGCTCTTTTTGCAACGAAGAACTTTTTCGTATTTTAGATTATCTACAAATTGTGATCACAGTGATTCGCGTGGAAAAGTTTAAATATTATTTAGTTACTTGCATAAGTAGCATACTACAATGATACAACTGTTCCTTATAAGACAAGTGCTTAAAGCGATTGTATTTATGAAAGTATAATACAATTTCTTATAGGCAGTATTATACTGTGATATGATGTTATTGCAGCCAAAAATATTCTAAAAAATATACTGAATTTTTTTAAATACAGGGTGGGCCATTAGTGTGAGAAAGTAAAATAACTCTTTTATTATTGATAATACAGAAAAAAAAGTTGAACACAATCAAAAAACCTAAAGGAGAAAATTATTGGAAATATACAGGGCGATTAGTAAAAACGGGACACGCCAAATATTACATTTTTTAAATGGAATACCCTGTATATTTTTAAACATATGGATTTCTGAGAAAATTCTATATATATGGCAATATAAACAGTTTAACATTTTAGTGCGGTGTTGCCAAGTTCCATAGAAAATTCTTCGAATTTTGGAAAAAACATGACCTCGNTAACAAAATAACATGAACAAGTACCTCCCGGTTTGCCGAACTTCTTAATTAAATGTAAATACACGTTTTCTTGCTGCATTCCCCAGATAAAAACGTGAAATGCACCTGACAGCACAAAAGTGCTTTTCATTTGTTGCCCGGGCAAAAACGCCGTCCCTCAAAATTGAATAAGCTCTGCTACATCAGGAAACCCGTGCTGAACAAAAACAGCTTTTGTTTTGGATGGGTTCAAGCCGTATTGTTTCAAACGTCGTTTTTTCGAATAGGCTGGTGTGAGGCACATAAATGTCGCAATTTTTGACTGCTGACATGTATACCGTGTATCAATTTAAGTTGTAAAAATCGACAAAATCAGCATATTTTTCAAGTAATATTTTTTCTTAAGGAGGATTGGGGGAGGGGTGAAGCAGGACGCGCGGGAGGGGGCTATACTTACCGTGTTAAATAATTATTGCTACCAATGCAAAGAAAAATATTCTTTATGACTAGAAAGTAAGTATGTTGAGATACTGGCTTGTAGACATTCAATAAAATCGAGTTTAAAATTCTTCGAATTATATATTTTCATCTTTCAATTATTATTTTTTACCCAATGTGCATAAATAAATGCCATGAGTTGCAACAGAAACTTGGCTGATTTTATTATTTGCAAGTTGGCAGTCCTTGTCATGTATATAGGTATACGACGCTACGTGATCGCTCGCACAGATGATTGCTTTAACCTATAAAATGTCGGATTAGAACAGAATATAGCAAAAGTAAGAAAAAAGCTGTTGAAGAGAAGATTGTGGAGCCAGAACCTCCGCACACCGTTCGAGGGCATCAACTAATCGACATAAGTGTACATAGCACAAAGTATGCACTGCTCTTTTTGCGTTTAAATATTATTTAGTTACTTGCATAAGTAGCATACTACAATGATACAACTGTTCCTTATAAGACAAGTGTTTAAAGCGATTGTATTTATGAAAGTATAATACAATTTGTTATAGGCAGTATTATACTGTGATATGATGTTATTGCAGCCAAAAATATTCTAAAAAATATACTGAATTTTTATAAATACAGGGTGGGCCATTAGTGTGAGAAAGTAAAATAACTCCTTTATTATTGATAATACAGAAAGAAAAGTTGAACACAATCAAAAAACCTAAAGGAGAAAATTATTTGAAATATACAGGGCGATTAGTAAAAACGGGACACGCCAAATATTACATTTTTTAAATGGAATATCCTGTATATTTTTAAACATATGGATTTCTGAGAAAATTCTATATATATGGCAATATAAACAGTTTAACATTTTAGTGCGGTGTTGCCAAGTTATGTAGAAAATTCTTCGAATTTTGGAAAATATATGACCTCGAAGAAGTTGTATTAATTTTCAACTACTAACACTTGGAGCAAAAATATTTGAGAGAGTTATAGACAAATGTTAGGCAAAGAATCCGACATTAGCTAATATCGATATTTTATACAGGGCATTTTTTATAATTCGATCATTTTTAAAAAGTTCAAACTTGATTTTCTAAAATTTTTCAAATGGCACACCCTGTATTTTATTGTTCTATTTAGTCGAAGTGGACTGATATGACACACAGTCCACTTCGACTTTTATTAAGTATGTTCTACACCTAAAGTTGTTAGTTTCTAATATATAGTAACATTTCTGTAAAAACCTAATTTTTATTATTTTAGGTCGTACGAAATGGTTTTGGAAAAAACTGTCACATTGTGTCAACTTGTGAGTTCATAATTTATAGTTCCATTTTGAGTTAATTTTATTATTCAATATTTATTTGTGGTATTCTATAAAATAATATTTTTTTTTTCAAAAATGATTATGTAAGTATCTTAAAAACTAACAATTTTAGATATAGAACATGCTTAATAAAAGTTGAAGTGGACTGATATGTAAATAAAATAGAACAATAAAATACAGCGTGTTCCATTTGAACAATTTTAGAATAACACGTTTAAACTTTCTAAAATGCATAACAATATCATGCATTTTATGCGCTCTGATGCAAAATATAAATATTTCTTTGTTTATATGCTGCTGAATTTTTTACTTCTTGTATTGAAAGCTTATCGTACTTTATAAATAAAAAAAGATTTCAAAAAACATACTTCATTTGAAAATTTCCCATTTTATTTTATTATTCCAAATTGAATTACACAAACAAACACAGTTGAATGTAATCCATTTCTAATGACTAATTTGTGTATCGAATTGTTTATTTAAATTTCCCACTACCTATCCCCATTTATTACTGCGCTGTTGCCATTATTCCTTAGCGTTTATTACTCGATGCACAACTCAGTACTTTTTATGTTTGATAATTTATTTCTCCGTGAAATGTGCGCTAACCTATTTTTTTTCTTCCTCTCATCTATTAATTAATGATTCAGGTAAATGACTATATTTTTTTGTCTTACGATTTGCATTTTTTCACCCGCAATTCGATTGNTATATGTAAAACATAAAATAAACCTAAATGAAACTCCAAATTAGTAAACTTCGTGAAAAAAATAAGTAAAAAAATAATGACGTCACTTTGGCATCTTGTACATATCATAGGGGTAAGATGCCATCATATTGAGTCTAAGATGCCAAACTACGGGGCAAGATGCCTATACTGTGTAACCAACAAATAAATAAGCTCTTGGCATCTTAGACCTTCTCGAATGCCATCTTAGACCTTCTCGAATGCCATCTTACCCCAAAGCAAATGTTTCGTTTCAAAAAAATCTAAAAAAATCATATTTTTTTGGCACAAGGATCACAAGTGTTAGCCTCGGAAGTGCAGCTCTCATGCAGCCACCTTTTGCAAATTATACAGCACAACCAATCTACTTTAGGGCCCTTTTTATCATGATAATATCCATTGCAAATGGCACAATATTCGTCATCGGAATTTTCTATGTTATCTGAGCTGTGGTCTGAAACAATATTGGTATTATCATCGCTTTCGTCACTGCTGCTGCTGTTATCCAGATGTTCTTGATTTTCTGAGGTTTTTCTTTTCTTCTGAAGAGTTTTTTTCTTATGGGCTTTAGAGTTTCTAGCTTCTTTTTCTTTAGCTTTTTGTAGTTTTTCTTTCACTTTCTGGCGTTTTCTTTCACGGAATTGTGGGGAAGTAAGCAATTCAGCATGTTGTTTACGAGGATGTGGTCTGCTAGGACCAAGTATGGAAGGGAGCGGGACAATATCCTCAAATGATATTGTTCTATTTAAATCTGTGTTTTCGTCATCGGGTTCAATAGGGTCTTCAGAATTTTCTGCAACGATATGGACTAAAGTTTCGGCATGTTGATCTGATTGTTCTGAGAGCACATATGCATAATCCGGAATTTTATCCGGGTTTAATGGAAATATTCCGCATGCCTCAAACCCAGAAACTGCATTTTGGTTGGTTGCGGCTTGTTTCTATGCCTGATTTAATAATTCTCCGAACTGATATCTTGTAATTCTACGTCCAGGGTGATTTCGGATCCACTGCCCACAAGCACTGTTCCAGTAAGTCTTTAAGGGCTTGAAAAATGACCTGTCAAGAGGTTGTAGCCAGTGCTTAGTATGACTTGGTAAACAGAGTACATGAATATCATTTTCGGCTAAAAAATCCAACATGTCAACATCGCTGCAATGGGAAGCATGCCCATCAAGAACCAGCACAACAGGACCGGGCCCTTTTCTAGGTAAAAAGTGCCTCTTTATCCATGATGCAAAAATACTACTTTTAACGTAGGCTGAATCCGGCGAAATAACAACAGTTGAACCAGGTGGCATATTGTCTTCAAACTCTTTTTTCTTATTCTTCCCTTTAAATATAACGTAAGGTGGGAGATAATTGCCTTCGGCATTACAGCATGCTATGATACTTATAGTCTCTCCTTTTTCTGCACTTGTCACTGACTGAACATCCTTGGACCCTTTAGTGGCAACAACTTTGTCAGGCTTATTGCAAAGCTGCAGCCCAGTTTCGTCCATATTAAAAATTTTTCCTGGCTTATCAAGCAAATTGTGTTTTTCCAATGTCTCCCCAAGTAATTTAAAATATGGATCAACCTCATTATGAGACATTCCCAGTGAACGAGCAATAGATCGACCCTGAGCCACTCTCATTGACAAAGTCGGATGCCTCCTCAAAAAAAGTTTGAACCAGTCATAACCTGCGAGTTGAACGTCTTTCTTAAATCTACACTTTAGACCGTTTTTTTCAGCAAATGTAAACGCCATGTGCCTAACGTCTTTTGATGTCGGAGCGTAACCAATTTTTTCTAAGTTTTGTATGTAGGAGACCAGCATTTCTTCATTTTCTTTTCCTAAACAACCAGTAGGACCCAAAGTACCCTTTTCTAATTTATTAGTGCGGACCCGCTTTAACAAAGTACGCAATGGAATTCCAAATTCCTTTGCAATAGAGTTTGCACTTCGACCACCGCCTCTTAAAGCAGACACGGCCGACTTTAGGTCCTCTTCTGACCAACCACATCTGTTAAATTCTTATGTAGGTTCTCGGCATCTTAAACTGTAAGAAAAAAGACTTACTTACATGCTAATATTAACTTACCGGAAATCCCGATCATTAAATTACATACCCCAATAAACATTTGGCATCTTTCCTCAAACCTAAGGGGGAAGATGCCAAACCCTTTCATACAATGAAAACCAACTATTATAATATTTAAAGGTTATGTTTTGATGCATAACATTACATTCTTTAATGCTGGTAAGATTTATTGTTAAAACTATTGCACACTTGCATGTGACTAATAAAAATCTAGAAGTCGTAAAAAACTTACCGGTCTCAATATATGAAACCATCTGAACTATAAACAGTAAACGCCGTCAACAAAGCGGCGACACATTCTTATCTGTTTTGCTAAATGGAAATACAACCCGAGGCGCGACTTTCGCGACATCTGTTAGATAGTAACGAAACTATTTTAATTTGGCATCTTACCCTTTTAAGCATCTTCCCAACAATTACCTTATCTTAAAAACTAACAATTTTAGATATAGAACCAAGGGCGTACCCAGGATTTCAGCTAGGGGGGGGCAGCTCATACCTGTTTCGAGAAGATGGTCGGTCGGGTATATTGAAACAAAAAATCATGAAAATTGACTTTTATTAATTAGTTTGATTATGACACAAAACAAAATATTATATATATAATAATCATAATATATATATATTAATTTAACAGTAATCTTCTTGGATTTGCCGAAAATTTGTCTATGACAGTCTTTTCAATAAACTCACTGTTTTCTTTTAAATAATTGCGATGTACGCTCATCAGACATAAACCTGTAAGCCTTTCTTCACCCATGGTGCTTCTAAGCCAAGTTTTAACTCTTCGCAGCGTACTGAAGGACCGTTCTACGGTCGCCGTGGTGCATGGGATAGTGCTTAAAATAATCAATGCCTTTCTGACAGCAGGGTAAAAAATGTTGGCTTCGTTGAACAGATCAACTACTTCTATGTCCCTTAATTGATCATTTGATAAAGCCTTCTTCACCCATAAATTATGCCAAAGGTCCAGTTCTCCGGTGATATCCAGGTTATAAAATTCTTGGAATGATTCTGCGTTCTTGTGTAAGTCTGTAATGCTGGTTTTGGTCATATACAAGGGATGTAGCTTACTTAAAGCAAACGCCGGAGTATTTTCTTGGGAGAATCGAATATTCAACGATGAAATGAGTGAATCAATGTATGGTATTATCAGGGAACGCCGCCAATATTCGTTATCATTGTCTGATGGCGGATTACTTCTATGTGTTTGCTTGTGAGCAAGACGTGGAACCGAAATTTCTATGTTCAAATCCATTGCAACAGCTCGCGCTTTTTGAAGCATTTCATTACTTATTCTATCAGGAAACTCGCGGTCATTTCTGAGAATGTCCTTGATATGTTTGATGTGTTCCCCCACCGAGATCATGTCGATCGATTTAGCTTGCAGTGCGTTAACTACTGGTTCTAAAACTGCTGAATATTTGGCTATTGTTTGTAGAGCAACAATAAACACTGGTTTTGTAACGGCTGAATGCAACTGATATGCAGATTTTCTGGTGGCATAATTTCCCTCTACGGATAACGTTTCTAGAGATTTCACAAGCTCTGGGAAATGTTGAGAAAACTTTCTGATTGATTTATATTTTTCGGACCATCTCGTCTCACACAATCGTGNTGAGAATATAAAAAATGTACAGTTGGAGTTGAACTCTAAAGTAATGACGATATTGGCAAAACGTGACCAAAACTAAAATACATGAAACCAATACCTACTCGTTAAACATTTTTCATTCAGTTATTCCGATCTGTTACCAGGCATAGAGAATAACAGTAATACTATCTTTTAAAAATTCAAATAAGGATTTAGCACATTTTATGCTTGCTGCATTTAATTCTACAACCTACCCCAATAGGCTACGCTGGCCAAATTGCAGCAACTGCACTTTTCATTGATGAATTCGGCCGTAATCAAAGGCGAATTTCTGCGAACGAAAAATTATCTCGTGAAGCAATAAAATATTAGTGCAATGTATTTAATGCTGCAGTTTATCAAGACATTAAATAATTACACATTAATTTTTAAGGAAAAAAGATAAAGGAAAGTTCAAAGAGTAGCTTGTTCGCTGATAAGCCGCCAGTTTTTCGTGATCAAAAAATAATTAATTAAAACCGTGTTCTCAACCTCAAAAACCTCACAGACAAGATTCCTAATTGTTGACATTACAGGAAACAACTATTGTATATACTACATGCTCCAATAATTGGCATTTAATTACACCAACAATATCTAGCAAATAAAAATCAAAAACGAGATGTCTACACATCTGGTGTCTCAAAATTCCCGCAAGATTTGAATTCTGCACCATTTGTGAGGTAAAGTGTTCGCGACATGATAATCCAGTTTTTTGTACCTAAATTTCAAGATATAGATGTAGACGACATGTGGTTTTCAACAAGGCGGTGCCACATACCTAACATCCCGGGAAACAATTCAGTTACTGCACTCGTCATTTCCTGGTCGTGTAATTTCTCGTTTTGGTGATCAGAATTGGCCTATCAGATCATGCCATTTAACGCCGTTGGACTTTCTTCATGTATAAATAACATTAGTCAATACAATATGTTAATTTATACCTACAACATTGGAGAATTTAAAATTTCTAATGTTTTACAGTTACAAAATTATTAAAAAAAAACTGAGGTTCAGGAAATCATGAAAGTTACTAGAAAACTAAACTACGCAAAGCGCAAACCACCCTGTATCCTATATTTCAAGTATCTATATACAGGGTGGGCCATTAGTGTGAGAAAGTAAAATAGCTCCTATGTTATTCATAATATAGAAAAAATGTTTATATAAAAGTTGTATAGAATCAAAAAACCTAAAGGGCAAAATTTATTTGAAACATAGGGCGATTAGTAAAAACGAGATACGCCAAATATTACATTTTTTAAATGGAACACCCTGTATATTTTTAAACATTTGGATTTCCGGGAAAATCCTATATATGGCAATATAAACAGTTTAACATTTTAGTGCGGGGTTGCTAAGTTATGTAGAAAATTCTGGAAAAAACATGACCTCGAAGAAGTTGTATTAATTTTCAACTACTAACACTTGGAGCAAAAATATTTGAGAGAGTTATAGACAAATGTTAGGCAAAGAATCCGACATTAGCTAATATCGATATTTTATACAGGGCATTTTTTATAATTCGATCATTTTTAAAAAGTTCAAACTTGATTTTCTAAAATTTTTCAAATGGCACACCCTGTATTTTATTGTTCTATTTAGTCGAAGTGGACTGATATGACACACAGTCCACTTCGACTTTTATTAAGTATGTTCTACACCTAAAGTTGTTAGTTTCTAATATATATAGTAACATTTCTGTAAAAACCTAATTTTTATTATTTTAGGTCGTACGAAATGGTTTTGGAAAAAACTGTCACATTGTGTCAACTTGTGAGTTCATAATTTATAGTTCCATTTTGAGTTAATTTTATTATTCAATATTTATTTGTGGTATTCTATAAAATAATATTTTTTTTTTCAAAAATGATTATGTAAGTATCTTAAAAACTAACAATTTTAGATATAGAACATGCTTAATAAAAGTTGAAGTGGACTGATATGTAAATAAAATAGAACAATAAAATACAGCGTGTTCCATTTGAACAATTTTAGAATAACACGTTTAAACTTTCTAAAATGCATAACAATATCATGCATTTTATGCGCTCTGATGCAAAATATAAATATTTCTTTGTTTATATGCTGCTGAATTTTTTACTTCTTGTATTGAAAGCTTATCGTACTTTATAAATAAAAAAAGATTTCAAAAAACATACTTCATTTGAAAATTTCCCATTTTATTTTATTATTCCAAATTGAATTACACAAACAAACACAGTTGAATGTAATCCATTTCTAATGACTAATTTGTGTATCGAATTGTTTATTTAAATTTCCCACTACCTATCCCCATTTATTACTGCGCTGTTGCCATTATTCCTTAGCGTTTATTACTCGATGCACAACTCAGTACTTTTTATGTTTGATAATTTATTTCTCCGTGAAATGTGCGCTAACCTATTTTTTTTCTTCCTCTCATCTATTAATTAATGATTCAGGTAAATGACTATATTTTTTTGTCTTACGATTTGCATTTTTTCACCCGCAATTCGATTGTAAGGGTATGCGTCATAGCATTTCCCATAAGAACTTATCTTGAATATTCAAATCTTTGGCATTAATTAAAAACAAAAACAAAATAAATCGATAAATAAATCAAGAATAATTCACAGAATTTGATTTCGCATTACAAAAATAATAATATTGGCTGCAATTTTATATTTTTTCTGAAATTAATCAACATATTATTATAAGTTAAGGACTTTATTAATGCATGACATTTTTTTCATCACAATTGCTTATGAAATCCTTTCTTTGACAATCACTGTTTATTATTTATTGTTGTGGGAAAAATCAGATTTCAGATTTTAAATCAACTGCGATCTGAAACATTACCAGAGTTAGTAGCAGCTGCAAAACATCTGACTTTTAAATTTTGTCTTCCTGTGTCTAAAATATGGCACTACTAAAAAAATCGTTATTCGTTTTCGAGAAAAAAACATTGAAATTAAAATTTTAGAATTTTGTATTTTGCATTTAAAATTGTTTATAATAGATGCTCAAATTGTGTGTGCAGCCAGTTGTTCTTGTCAAATATGGAGCCTGTCTATGAAACATCTTACATTTGCAAAAACTCCTGGAGTTAAATTCCGACATTCGTTTACAATATGTTGTCTTAAATCTTCAAGATTTTCGGGTTGACTTGCAAAAACCACTGATTTGAGATGTCCCCATAGAAAAAAGTCGTTTGGACTAAAATCAGGAGACCGAGCTGGCCATTCTGTAACCCCACGCCTACCTATTCATCGTCCTGGAAAATGCTGTTCCAGACAAGCCCGAACTCGTCACTCAAAATGGGTCGGAGCTCTGTCTTGTCGGAACGTCACAAGATTTTCATCCAGCTGATCATCATCCTCCAAAATTTCTCTGATCATGTGATCAATATGATCTTCCAACAAACGTAAATAACTGGCTCCAGTCAAAGTACCATCTAAAAAAAATGGACCAACTATGTATTTACCCAATATTCCTGCCCAGACGTTCAGCTTTTCTAGATACTGAGTGTGCGATTCCCTAATACAATGAGGGTTTTCACCCGATCAATAACAAATATTATGTCTATTCACTATACCATTCAGAAAAAACGTACACTCATCACTGAAGCTGATATTGTAAAGCATATTTTGATTTTCTGTAATTCTGTTAGGCATGATATCACAAAATTCTATTTTTCGATCCGGATCTTCCTCGTTCAAACAATGCACAAGATGTATTTTATACAGATGCCAATTATGTTTTTGCAAAATCCGATGAACGTTCGACTTAGAGATCCCTGTAGTACGCTCTAACGAACGCACGGACTGGTGTGGATTCATTGTCAGTTCGCCCAAAATTCCATTAATTCGTTGGGGGATTGGTTTTCTTAAGATTTGCTACGGACCCAGTTTCTCAAAATTTCTTAACAATTTGGCTCACGTACGTATGACTTGTTTGGTGATCGGGATGCAACTCATTGAAAATTCGAGTAGTTTCTGTAGCACATTCATTTGGTTTTCCATAAAGAAAAATTATTTAAACTTTTTCATCTAACGAATAAACCATAATGAAATATTGATAAATGTAAAAGTTTCACTTTGATTGTAAGCCTAACATGAGATTTGATACAATTGAAAATGGTTTCAACAATAACACATTTCCGATAAAATGATATCAAGCAAAAAGGTAAAATGGAATGGAATACAATGAAATTTATAAGAAATTATGTTTCGTTTAATATTGTTTTTATCGTCTGAATTAGAAACCTTTGCAGTTTAATAATTAATGGTTTGATGTATGAAAATATTTTCAGTGGTTAACACATGCTATTAAATTAAAATAAAACAATTTTAAATGTAAAAATACAAAATTCTAAAAATTGTGTTTCAATACTTATTTTTTGAAAACGAATATCATTTTTTTTTATTTTTTTTACGGGTTCAAAGTCAGTATCAAAAGAGCTTTCAAACGATGTACCACACGCCCTGTAGTGCCTTTTGAAATTTCAAAGTTGATACCTTGATCTACAAGGGGGTGGCAACTCCAAAATAAGTAATGATGTAAGTCGATGTCCCCCACAAATTAACAATCGACGTGTTTTTTGAATTTTTTTAAAACTTCATATTAAACGAAATGTTCTGGTGGGAAGTTTTATATGGGACACCCTGTATAGAGTGGCATGGCTCTTATCTTTTGAACAGTCCACCTTTTTTTGCATGCCTGTGTAATTTTTAACCAATTTTGTTAGAAATTAATAGTACGTAATTCTTTTAATCGAAAATTAATGTTTATGTTTTGCATTTATTCAAAATAAAGACACTTTGCGACAAAGGTACATGGAACATAATGTTTTGTGTTACAACGGAAAAAAGGTGGATGTACTTTTATTTAATTTATATTTTTGTTTTTACCTACTTGTCTACTTATTGAAATAAAATAAACACCTGCTTTTAAACAATTTTATTGCGTATATGATTTAATTGCATACAGTATACTCAGATGAAGCTGGTTACTTGGATCCTTATTAGTGTGTTATCGAAAAGGGAGCGAGTTACCAATACTGAAACAAAATTGAATGTTAAACAATTTTTTCCCTAACAATATCTTAAAAGAAGCAGACATAATTTTTCAAAATTACTACTACTACAAAAAAATATTAACAGTGGAGCTGATCAATGCTCTTGCTTATCTCCGGCACTATTTAATTGCTTTATTAGCGATTTGCCCTTATGCGGTATAACTAACAATACAGATTTAATTTATGCAGACGACACCAATGTATTGATTTCTGCAGAAAACAAAAGGAATATTCAACATTTTCCTTGCAGTGATATAGTGCGAATAGAGAAATGGTGTGGAGATAAAGGCATTAGGCTAAATGTAAATAAGACTATGGCGGTAGAGTTCTGTACTAAAAACGCTACAGTAGACTCTAGTTTGTTGCTTAGGGCTGAAGGAAAATCTGTTGAAAATGTTACTGGGGTTAAATTTCTTGGTCTGTATACAGGGTGATTCAAAACTTATTTAAACAAAGGGAATAATTGCGGCATGAGAAATGGTTAAAATCCTTGTAGTTTCCGAGAAAAAAATTATTGAAGTTGTAGTACATCCAGCCATTACATAGCTGGATAGCTGTAGTCTCTAGCGTCATTCGAAATACGCGTGGAGAGCCGCGTGCCCTCAGTCAGTGACTCCGAATACTGAAATCCGATTTTACAATCGTTGTTGCGATAGTGTTTACAATAGTTTTTTTTGTAGTCAGTGTCAAAAATGGCAAACTCGGTGTTGATGGATATCGTTTTAATTTATGGTGAAGCAAGACAACATTTGTGTTAGTTCGTAGAAACTGAGTAAGACGGATCCAAATATGTTATTTTTATTTTGGACCACTTATCAAGTCATTTTAATAATTGGTGTTTGTGGAGCTTTGAGAAGAGATGAGCTACTAAAGATAACCATCGATGATATAGAAGACAAAGATTCAATTATTCCGTCAGGGAAAAATGTGTTAACCAAATGGTTGATTTCAACAAAATAAGAAATGTACCAAAAGAAACAGCAACTTATCTCAATTTGCCTCATCTTCTCATTTTACCATCTTCAGTCAGCAGAGCCTACAGAAATTGCCAATAATACAGCGAGCACAGTAAACTTAAACAATTACAGTAACAGCCTCAGTGAACACCCACAACAAGCCACGATAACTGTCAGCAGTGGATCTGGCATAAATTTAACTCACCGCAATATCGCTATTATCAATTTACATACAGTGCAAAATAAAAATATTTTACAGCTAGGTGATAAAAAAGACTCACTTTGTCAATTGAAAATTTAACGAAAATGGCGACTTTTGATGACAGGTTTCGAAAAATACAGTTTGATAACATGACATCTGTAAAAATGTTGAAATAATGTTTGTTCACCTCGTATATTCTTTCCGTTTCTGGATATCTCGTTATAGCAAAGTCCGGCTTTAACATTGAATTTTGGAGTCTTGTCTGTAATTCACTACCTATGCGAAAATTTTATGAAAATACACAAGGTGGTTTCAAAGTTATAACCCAAAACATAAATCTCTAGGTGCCAATCTGGAGCTAATATTTTTTGTGACATCAAAGAATTAAAACTAATTACTGTTTCATGTTAGTATGTACTGACTCTAGAAAACAACGTATCCATCATTGAACTAAATTGTAAATTTTAATCTTTTGGGTGATTATTAACTACATCCTTAAAATTAAGAGCAATCTGATCCCTTGGCTTACTACTACGTTTCTGGATATGCTTCTACTATAGTTTGTAATCTTACCAACTTTCGACATCGTCCTCGCAGGTATATCTCATTATAGGGACAGTTTACTCGATTAACAAGAAATCTTCTTATGCGATGTGTATTTAATGTAGCACCACTACTCAACACAACGAATATTACACAGAGGAAAAATACACTGTAAAATAAAATTCTCATTTTGATCTGAACGAGTATTTTCACGGAAGAATAGAAATATTTATAGTCGGTTATGTTAAAAATACAAATGGTAAGCAATAAAGTAGATATTTATATATCATTTCTTATCTCCTTCGTCAGTTTCTCTTGCCACTTCCGTAGGAAATGCGACAGTTTGTATTCTACCGAAAATGAGGCAAATGTAATACGCAATATAGGAGAGGACAAAAGGCACATTTCAATAAACTTTTCATTTTTTGATAATCTCTTAGTTTTAAGACAATACAACTTTTTAAGTTTATAAGTCGAAACGCTATTTGAGTCGATAACAAAAGAAGAAACACACATGTTGAGTACTATTTAACGTCAGTAGTAAATAATTTGGTAAGAACTTAGGCTAGCAAAAATTTTCATACAACATCCCCATACGCAGCTTAGTGGGCACTAATAACATACAGGGTGAAACTAAAATGTTTGGTAGAACTTTGGTGTGTTTTGCGACATAAATTAAGGAAAAAAAGTGTAACTTTATTTTCAAGATACTGTGCTAAATTTTAAATAGTCATGTAAAAATCGTGCTACGGATTTATTGAAAAGCGCAATGACTGCAACACGAAAATGGTAACAGAAAGTAAATTCCAATTTATGGCGATTTCTGTAGTACTCGGTAGCTTGCAATCCATATCCTTGCATTAGTCAGTAATACTAATAAATAATCGAATTTTTTCTACATACAGGTCTCCTAACATTCATCGCGTTAGTTTGATTCTTTAGAAAGTCTGTACAAACTATTTACTTTACACAAAGAAAACAATTTATTGCATGCATGTATCTGAAATCCAGCTGCAGACAATGAAATGGAAGCTTAATAGAAGTAATCGTGTACTGTTGGAGATTTCGAAAAGGAAATAACACAACTCCACAAAAAAAGTTCTGTACTAGAGACATGAGTACATACAGGCTGTCTACTATAAGAGGGCCACTCCTATAGATCTCGCTTAATACACGATGCATGTCAAAAATCTTTATATGTTTTTTGTTGCATTTTTTGAAGCCTTGTTGCTTGTAAAAACTTTGACATCCAGCGCCAACTTTATGAGTTATAATTTTTTTATTTTAAGAGATAGAGAAAACTTATTTTAAGAAAATTTCATGGCAAAATTGATATCTTTCACCTGATGGAAACAAATTTTTGAAGTATCGTATGTAATTTGCTGCGCCCTCTACGCGGACAAAAAGAATTGTTATCGAAGCAGGCTGTGAATACAAAAAATTGCTTGTTTTTTCCTCTTTCATGCGATGTACTACATGTCACTTTTATCTTTTATATTAAATACATTTTTTATATAATTAATATATTAATGTAGAAATTGTTTTAAACATGCCAACTACAAAAAATTTAATGAATATAATATACCTACTTCTTTTAAGCAAATAATCTGCAATATTTGGCACCATCAGTTTACCATCATAGAAGTAAGGTCCTATGATTTTGGTATCAAGAATTCTATCCCAAACGTTTACTGAAAACCTCTGTTGAAATGCAGTTTCTCCATACCAATGTAAATTACCGTTTGAAGTAAATGTTCCCATTAACAAATGCATGTTACAAAAATTAGACACATCTGACAAGAGAATTCTTCTGCATATAAAAGGATCTTCCCTCTTTCTTTCTTGTCACCACCTGCAGAATCCTTATATCCTCGGTTTACATTCCTGCACTTTTTTCACCTTTTGAAACCATTTTTTCGTTATATCATTCTTGCAATATCTTTCTCGAAATTGTAGTTCACTTCAATCTTTCACTGTTTTGCTCATTTTTCTATTTACATAATTTAAAATTCTGTTAACATTACCTACTTTATTAATAACAGCTGATTTTATTAGCGAAGGTTTTCTACATTCCGCAAGTGCTTGAATATAACTGAAATTGCATTGATGGTACAATCCAAACATATTAAACTTCTCAATATGTAAAAATATCATTATTATTCAAAATTATAGTTTTTTAAATCACAGTGAACTGTAACAATTTTCAAACCAACAGTTATGTATAAACTATAACAATAAACAATTTGTTAAATGATGTCATTACTGGGATAACACATTTGTTGTCATAGCGTAATACATTTAGCGTAAGCTACTTTGTTTATCTGTGCAAGAATAATGTTGAAGGATCAGTTTTCTCTAAAGTAAAAAACCAGTTTTATAAGAGTGTGAAACGAAAATCTATATTTTGCTTAAAAGAAGTATAATGTATTTATTAAAATGTTTGTAATTGATGTGTCTACAACAATTTCTACGTTAACACGAAAATGTTTACATTTTTTATATCAAAATTGTAAAAAAATGTAATACATATAAAAGATACAGGTAACATGTAGCATATAGCATGAAAGAGGAAAAATCAAGCAATTTTTTGTAGCCACAGCCTGCTTCGATGACAATTTTTTTGCCCGCGTAGAGGGCGCAGCAAATTACATACTATATTTTAAAAATCTGTTTAGACTAGGTGAAAGATATCAATTTTACCATGAAATTTTATTAAAATAAGTTTTCTCTATCTCTTAAAATAAAAATGTTAGACGACCCTAATTTTTTTGCAACCCAAAAACCGATTTACCAGGGCGTTTTTTAGCATATTTCCTAAAATAAGCTGAAATAGTGAGGATAAGGTAAAGCTTTATAATTAAAATAAACTATTTACAGCCTACTAGATGTATGGTGTTGGTTAAATAGATTTTTATCTGAAACGGATCGAAATACCGAAATGAAACAAGGATACGTAATTGATGGAAAAATTATTGCTTTTTTAGGTATTGAATCATGTTTCATGTTAGACATACAGGGTAAAAAGTTATTAACTAAATGTCGGTGAAATTGGTCGTAAGTGGTGCCCTCTACGAGCAACGCTGAAATTGCAACGCGCATCTTATTCGTCGCTTAAAAAACAAGAAGAGCGCCAGAAGAAAAGGCCCTAGCCGGCGGGGCCCAGCCAGAACAAAAGGAGGTCCCACAAAGCGCTTACACTGGCCGCATTTGCGGTCGGGGTAGACGACGGATGGGGCCCACCTACCAAGGCTGTCCAGGCCTACACGAGATAAGGCAGGATAAAGAGGGATAATCCCCCTCGATCCCAAATCATTGAGGCCAATTTCTAGCCATGGAATAATGGAACGCGCTTAAAAACATATATTTTCACAAATTTTCAAGTTCCTAACCTACATATTTTCAGAACAATCGCAAGAAAAGCGAATGAAATTTTAACTTTCAACACCCTGTATTTCCGAAACTATCAACTTTCGGATGAGGCAGCTTGTCCCAATCGCCACCATTTCACGTGTAGCATCATCAGCTTTCGGATTTCCCATTGTTATTGAATCACCCCGTACAAGGACTGCTTATAATAAAGTTGCCCTTATTTTGTAATTGTTTTTTGTATGGCGCATATCCTACAGTTAGTAATTAATTAAAGTAGCATGTCATCCATTAATTATTAACACATCAACAATTTATTATTTTATAGTGTTCTCGCCCGCGCGCCTGCGCGACTTCATGTGCATGCCTGATCGTCGCTGAGGCGCCGGGGGACCCTCCGGCGCTAATAACCGGGTTTACTAGTAAGTCTCCGTCAGTTGAAAACCTCAATTCCAGTTGATGTCGTTCTCTAGTCAAATCTGGCCGAGAACTGTCAATATTGACTCCAGGTTGTCCATTCGACTGACTGAAGACGCCTTCTAGTGATTCTGTAGAAGTGAGAGACTGCTGGAGTCTCTCTTCCTCTACATCCATCGTTGGGCGGGACGCACTAGCGCCTACGTATTCCCTTGAGGTCATAATATATTGCACAATTGAGATTGTCTTAGAATTCGGGTAAACAGTATCACCCCTCTTCTCCGCTGTCAATGCTGTCATCTGCTGTTGATCGTCTCGCGTTCTCGATTTTTTTTTTTTATTTAAATTCCTATATTTGCAATAACTTGCGATCGATCTCGGTCCGCGACAATAGGTACCACATTTGATTTGCATTCTTTATTCTGCTAGCTTGACCTTCTTTGATGTCAACATAAACTTTAAATACTGCCGTTCCTATACAATTTACGACCCTGAGAATAGAATAGTATAGTTGTTACGATGTCAATTGGAACCTGTAAATCTTAAAGTACAGGATCGTATGCACTTTCCTCCTGAAATTTCTTCTTATGCTTTGACTATGATGTGTCTCGTAATTTATACTCGAATAGCAATTCAGAGAGTCCGGTATTGGTAAACTAGTCCACCTGATGTAGAATTGACGGCGGCGCGCTGGTCATCAAAGCAAACCTGTATTGGTCCACTAGGTCGTAAATAATTTTTTTGTATGGTACACGGGTTCACTTAGCTTTGTCGCTTTGCCAAAGCCGTGCAGAGCATTGCTTGGAGGGGTATGTTGTTAGTATAATACGTATTATTATTTATTAGTTGATATTATTATTTGTTCATATCGTAACAAGTAAAGGGTAATAGTTATTAAAATAAATGTTATATGTAATTATCTAGTAATTTAGCGTGGCTCTCTGTAGACTCTTTGAAGCGGATGATAACGAAAGAACTCGGGGAAATCCCCAAATAGTGGATCCGGTTTTTGTCGAAAACCTCGAAACAAACTCATTTACACGTAAAAAGTCAACGTATTATATTAAATATACATGAATGTTTGAAAATTGAAAATAGTGAACAATGTGATAAAAAAAGTTAGGAAACGGATTAACGAATTAACTAATATATCCAAAAAAGGCCAATTTATCGCATAATTAAAGAAGGATTGATCACGATACAAAATGGAAACGGAAAAATACATAATTAAAGAAAACTTACGATTTTACCAGATGTAATTCGGTGCACAATTTATAATATGTATAAAGAAAATAAAGTTCCTACTTTATAAACATGATTTAAGATAAATTAAGCGATTATCCTGATTATAAATATAAATCTTTAGATATTTTACGACATGCTTTATTACAATGCGATTTTAAACATAAAAAACTTGACAATCGTATGGTAATTATATGGTAAAATAGCTCGGAAGTATATCTAGACGAGACAGGCTAAATTTTTCTGAACGTCTATGGATTCCGTAGAATTTATGAGTTAAAAGTTTTTATGCGGTTCCAATTGAGATCGTAACAACTATAATAGTACTTATTGTTAATGGATATTTTTTCTTTCTTATGTTGCTAGATCCGTGGCATGAATGACATCCACTAGAATATTATGGAAGATTGTAAGACGAAACAGAGTTTTAATTCCTATGCTTCAGTGCGTCATAAGTTTAACACGTATGAACACTATTAACACGACACTTATTGACCGTGTGTCCTAAAAATTACCTCTACGTCAGAAACCATTTCACAGTTTACAGATAAGGGGTCAGGCATCGGAAACGGGCCCTAATAAATAAAGTATCTCCTTCCGTATAATTGCACAGTCTACGGGTTTATTTAAAGCACAGAAGAGGTGCCGGTGAATGGGAAATCAACAGCCCCAAACGGACCCGTTTTTGAGTTCTTACTGGATGTCTCGTGCTGTGGTTATTTATTTGCCGTTTTTCACCGAGGGCAGCTTGATGAATTATTTAGAGGTCCAACCGGGCACCTGTAAATAAATTACTTCGTCCATCCGCGTCCTTTATCCTCCTAGCTAGGATAGGGAAAGGAGCGCCGACCGCCTTTCACGGAAGTCTGAATAAGTTTGAATTCGAAATAAATCATTAAACGCCTCTAAATCGGCCACTGTCCCCGGGAAATTTATTTCCCCACGTAACGTATGCAAAGTGCTGGGAAATTCACGGGACACGGCTTTTCGATTTACAAGATCCGTCTGAAGAGACACTCTCATTCATTGTTGATAGGGTTCGGACAGGGATAAAAGCAAACAAGTTTTTGTTAAAAATCTATTTCTATTTTTGGGAATAGGTCGTTCAGTTCATTAAATTCTCGTTAAATTATTATGCATAGGCTCTACGTGTGAAACGGATTTCAATACACACACTTTCCCGCTTGTCGACTAATTTGTTTGCAGTTTATTCTCCAACTTTAGTTGGAGGCATATTTACTAATACGATTTAATTCAGTTTTTAGAGAATTTAGAGAATTTCTGCATTCGTGGACATATAATTTTCCAATTCCATTGTTTCATTTTGACAACAGTCATCCATGACAAAATAATTTCGTATAAGTATGAAGTTGCAAATAATTGTGACAAAACTTTATATCTTATCTTAGTTCAGGTCAATTAAAAAATGTAAATGTTGGATGTTATAAATGTTGGATGAAAGGAAATCCTTATTTTAACATTGTATCAGCACAATTTACGCCAGTTAGATCAATTTATCTTATTATCCTTAGCTGATAGTCATCACCGAGCCCTTTCAGAAAATTTTCAAGGATCTTTCCAACCGATCAAACTTAATAAGCAATGGGCACAATTTTTAAGTTAGAGTGGTCACAAACTTATTAAGTTAGATCAGTTAAAGACCTAAGGGCCAAATTTAGAGACATCCTTAAATCTATACTAACCTTTCAATCATATCAAACTTATGCTTCACTCAACTTAGGGTGCCCTCATCTCATTCTCAATTCTGGTATTCAGAAATGTGCATAAATGAGTGACCAACTTGAGTGTGCATCAAACCGGAAATTATTAGATAAGGGAACAGTTGGCTACTCAAATATTACCAAAAATATGTCACCACTGGAAACCTAATGTCACAGTATTTCTATATTTTGAATTTCAATAATTCACATTGAAAATATAT
>NW_019416717.1:966620-972195 GCF_000390285.2 Anoplophora glabripennis | reverse complement strand
AAACTTGACAATCGTGGAATCGACGGCGACGCGCTGGTCGTCAAAGCAAACCTGTATTGGTCCACTAGGTCGTAAATAATTTTTTGCATGGTATTCTATAATTAGTTTGGTGTCAAACGCGGTTCACTTGGCTTTGTCAGTGCCGTGGAGAGCAGTGCTTGGCGTGGTATATTTATTGTTGGTATAATACGTATTATTAATTATTAGTTTATATTATTATTTGTTCATATCGTAACCAGTAATAGTTAATAGTTATTACAATAAATGTTATATGTAACTATCTAGTAATTTAGCGTGGCTCTCTGGAGACTCTTTGAAGCGGAGGATACCGAAATAACTCGGGGAAATCCCCAAATAGTGGAACCGGTTTTTGTCGAAAGTATCGAAACAAACTCGGAGTTTAAAAACAAAGATTTACATGTAAAAAGTCAACGTATTATATTAAATATATATGAATGTTTGAAAATTTAAAATAGTGAACAATGTGACAAAAAAGTTAGGAAACGGATTAACGAATTAATTAAAGAAGGATTGATCACGGTACAAAGAGGAAACGGAAAAATACAAAATTAAAGAAAATTGAGGATTTTACCAGATGTAATGCGGCGCACAATTATTTATAATATGTATATATATAGAAAATAAATTTCCTACTTTAAACATGATTCGAGATAAATTAAGCGATTATCCTGATTATAAGTATAAATCTTTAGATATTTTACGACATGCTTTATTACAATGCGATTTTAAACATAAAAAACTTGACAATTGTATGGTAATTATATGGTAAAATAGCTCGGAATATAGTATATCTAGACGAGACAGGGCTAAATTTTTCTGAACATCTATGAATTCCGTAGAATTTATGAGTTAAAAGTTTTTATGCGGTTCCAATGGAGATCGTAACAACTATAATAGTACTTATTGTTAACGGATTTTTTTTCTTTCTTATGTTGCTAGATCCGTGGCATGACATCCACTAGAATATTGTGGAAGTTTGTAAAACGTAACAGAGTTTTAATTCCTATCCCTTAGTGCGTCCTAAGTTTAACACGTATGAACACTATTAACACGACACGTATTGACCGCGTGTCCTAAACATTTCCTCTACCTCAGAAACTATTTCATAGTGTACAGATAAGGGGTCAGGCATCGGGGGCGGGCCCTAATAAATAAAGTATCTCCTTTCGTATAATTGCACAGTCTACGGGTTTATTTAAAGCACAGAAGAGGTGCCTGTGAATGGGAAATCAACAGCCCCAAACGGACCCGTTTTTGAGTTCTGACCGGGTGTCTCGTGCTGTGGTTATTTATTTGCCGTTTTTCACCGAGGGCAGCTTGATGAATTATTTAGAGGTCCAACCGGGCACCTGTAAATAAATTACTTCGTCCATCCGCGTCCTTTATCCTCCTAGCTAGGATAGGGAAAGGAGCGCCGACCGCCTTTCACGGAAGTCTGAATAAGTTTGAATTCGAAATAAATCATTAAACGCCTCTAAATCGGCCACTGTCCCCGGGAAATTTATTTCCCCACGTAACGTATGCAAAGTGCTGGGAAATTCACGGGACACGGCTTTTCGATTTACAAGATCCGTCTGAAGAGACACTCTCATTCATTGTTGATAGGGTTCGGACAGGGATAAAAGCAAACAAGTTTTTGTTAAAAATCTATTTCTATTTTTGGGAATAGGTCGTTCAGTTCATTAAATTCTCGTTAAATTATTATGCATAGGCTCTACGTGTGAAACGGATTTCAATACACACACTTTCCCACTTGTCGACTAATTTGTTTGCAGTTTATTCTCCAACTTTAGTTGGAGGCATATTTACTAATACGATTTAATTCAGTTTTTAGAGAATTTAGAGAATTTCTGCATTCGTGGACATATAATTTTCCAATTCCATTGTTTCATTTTGACAACAGTCATCCATGACAAAATAATTTCGTATAAGTATGAAGTTGCAAATAATTGTGACAAAACTTTATATCTTATCTTAGTTCAGGTCAATTAAAAAATGTAAATGTTGGATGTTATAAATGTTGGATGAAAAGAAATCATTATTTTAACATTGTATCAGCACAATTTACGCCAGTTAGATCAATTTATCTTATTATCCTTAGCTGATAGTCATCACCGAGCCCTTTCAGAAAATTTTCAAGGATCTTTCCAACCGATCAAACTTAATAAGCAATGGGCACAATTTTTAAGTTAGAGTGGTCACAAACTTATTAAGTTAGATCAGTTAAAGACCTAAGGGCCAAATTTAGAGACATCCTTAAATCTATACTAACCTTTCAATCATATCAAACTTATGCTTCACTCAACTTAGGGTGCCCTCATCTCATTCTCAATTCTGGTATTCAGAAATGTGCATAAATGAGTGACCAACTTGAGTGTGCATCAAACCGGAAATTACTAGACAAGGGAACAGTTGGCTACTCAAATATTACCAAAAATATGTCACCACTGGAAACCTAATGTCACAGTATTTCTATATTTTGAATTTCAATAATTCACATTGAAAATATATACATAAGTACATTTAAATAATAAGTAATGAAATTCATAAGGTTTAATTAATTATCCAGGTAAAAACGATCCTCATGTAAGCCATGATATCCCAAGTAATAATAATCATATTTAGTTCATTTTCGCTACTATGTACTTCATACAGAGCAGAATAAGTGACAAGGAATCGTTTATGTTTATGACGTAACTAATTTTTAAAATGTAATTATAATTTATATATCACTCACGTACATAATATCTTTTATTGAATACTTGGACTTAATTATTTGTAAAATATACTGCTAGAATATTACGAAACCACAAAATTAATAAATTAGGAACATATAAGCACACATCAGATATCACTAATATGTCACTAACCTAGCACTCCCTTGTGAGGACGATTTGAGTGAATCATTGAATTTATTTTCTGGGGAGTTCAAGTGTCATTAGGTCATAGTAGAGAAGTATTTTCTGAAATAAAAGACTTAGGAAGTTGATTTTGGCTTCAGATTGTCCTTTGAATAAACGTACTACGAAAACAATTTTTTAGAAACAACACATATCTTCTTTTCCTCAGGTATTAGTTGAGAACAGACTTCAGAAATAAATTCCTGAGGGTGAAGTTGATCTAAAAAGCAACTTTCTTATATCAAATATTTTTTTCAGTAAAAAATTTTCCTGGGCTCCATGATAATTTTCAATGATAAATTCTCAAAATATGAGTTTCCGAAATTTTGATAAGAACATTCTTACAGGCGTATTTGGAACCATTGAAAACTNATATGTCACCACTGGAAACCTAATGTCACAGTATTTCTATATTTTGAATTTCAATAATTCACATTGAAAATATATACATAAGTACATTTAAATAATAAGTAATGAAATTCATAAGGTTTAATTAATTATCCAGGTAAAAACGATCCTCATGTAAGCCATGATATCCCAAGTAATAATAATCATATTTAGTTCATTTTCGCTACTATGTACTTCATACAGAGCAGAATAAGTGACAAGGAATCGTTTATGTTTATGACGTAACTAATTTTTAAAATGTAATTATAATTTATATATCACTCACGTACATAATATCTTTTATTGAATACTTGGACTTAATTATTTGTAAAATATACTGCTAGAATATTACGAAACCACAAAATTAATAAATTAGGAACATATAAGCACACATCAGATATCACTAATATGTCACTAACCTAGCACTCCCTTGTGAGGACGATTTGAGTGAATCATTGAATTTATTTTCTGGGGAGTTCAAGTGTCATTAGGTCATAGTAGAGAAGTATTTTCTGAAATAAAAGACTTAGGAAGTTGATTTTGGCTTCAGATTGTCCTTTGAATAAACGTACTACGAAAACAATTTTTTAGAAACAACACATATCTTCTTTTCCTCAGGTATTAGTTGAGAACAGACATATAAATAAATTCGTGAGGTTGAGTTGATCTAGAAGCAACTTTCATATAAAAAACATTTTTTCACTTAAAAATTTTCCTGGGCTGTCCATGATAATTTTCAATGATAAATTCTCAAAATATGAGTTTCCGAAATTTTGATAAGAACATTCTTACAGGCGTATTTGGAACCATTGAAAACTGTGGTGCTTCTAGCTTTTCTCCATTCAACGGCAAAGTAGCATATTTATATCCGCGTACAGAGTTTAGAAAAGGACAAATGGACCAAAGACTAAATAATGAAAGACACGAAAAAAGGCATTCTTGATAGAAGTTTTTGCTTGTTTAGAAAATACGAATCATCACGATGAACTACAATTTTGTTGTGCAGGGTGGGTCAAAATCACAAAAATGTTATTTTGCGTAAGAGTAAACATAGGTACATTATTTTGCAAGATATGAAAAAATGAGTAAGTGTCATGTTATGAAAAATTAAATTTTTTATAAAGGGAACAAATTACAAAACTAAAATACGTCTTATTCAAGTGTAATATTTAAATAATATGAACATAATTCCAACAACAATTAAGTTAAACAAAAGTAATATGATGAAGATATCAAATTTCAAAAACAAACCCCCACATTGTTTTAATTGCTTCCTTACATATCTGAAGGAATTTCTGATTTCTTCCTGGGATATTGAACGGACAGCCTGGGTAATTTTGCCTTTTAGCATTTCAATATTATTTGGTATTGGAGTAGCATAAATAATTTGTTTTAAACAGTTCCATAGAAACATATCGGCCATGGTTAAGTCAGGGCTTCTTGGGGGCCACAAAATTGGACCATTTCGATCAATCCATCTTGGTGCAAATTTATGGTTAAGCCATTCTGTTACGTCACGAGCACAATGTGCTAGACAACCATCCTGTTGTAAATACATTTTTTGGTAAATGGTTAATGGTAAATTTTCGAGTTCGCTAACAAATGTATCAAGCACTTCTAAGTACGATATTCTATTGCAGGTGTTATTTTAAAAATTTGGGCCTTTAATGCCATGGACAGATATCGAGCACCACACTTTCACTTTTATAAAATATTGTCTTCGTGTCATTGTTCTCAATTCAGGGTTTTCTGGAGACCAGTACCTGGCGTGCTGGGATGGCGTACATTTATTAGAAAACATAATAAACTTATAATTGTAACGAAATTCGTTTCATTTATTTTATTCAGACTGTATAACTTTAATATAATATCTATATTTACTCCATAATTACTCCAAATTATTCCACACTAACATTGTGAACCAACCGTATTATGGAACCCGTCCCGCATCTAACGTAAATGGCGCGGTACCGGAATTGAAAAATACGTGACGACTTTTACCATGGAGACTAGATAAGGAGCACGAACTCATACGGGAAAATTGACAAAATTTGTCCAAGAAATGGCAGAAGTTGGGGTGGCGCTAGTGTTCCATATGACCCAAATGAATGTAGCTTCATAAATACGAGTGAAGTAAGCAAATAACCAATTTTATTTTATTTATATCGAGTTTAGTAGATATATTGGGGAGCGGGGAGGTATACTAAACCTAAAAACTAGAAGTCAAGTCAATAATTATTACAATTTGTTTTTATAAATGGTAAATA
>NW_019416717.1:953464-964863 GCF_000390285.2 Anoplophora glabripennis | reverse complement strand
GGGTTATCCATTTTCTCCTTGGGAAAGTAAAGTTTAAAAAAACACATTGAATATTTAAATTTCGATGGAACTTTTATTACATAATAAAGTTTGGACTATGCCATTATGCGTGAAAAACGATATCATTCAAATGTCCACCACGGAACCGTTTGCAGGACTCAATCTTTTTGAGGTAATTTTAGAAGACTTTTTCACACAATTCGGGCAATAATTCGGCCATAACTTGACGTATCTCGTCCTTCAATTACTCCAAAGTTGTGGGATTGTTCGCATAACCACGGTCTTTCGCATAGCCTCACAAAAAGAAATCCAAAGGCGTTAATTCGTAGAATTTGGTGGCCAAGCCACATCGCCGAATTTCGAAATTACGCGTACTGGGAATTTCTCGCGCAATAGAGCCATAACTGGCTGCGTTGTGTGGCATGTGGCCCCATTTTGTTGAAACCACATATCGTCCAGATCAAAGTCTTCAATTTCAGGCCAAAAAAAAGTCGATGATCATGGCGGCATACCGCTGAGAATTGACGGTAACGGTGACTCCTTTGTCGTTCTCGAAGAAGTACGGCTCGACGACGCCGCCGGCCCACAATGTACACAGTCACTTTCTGCGTGTCCAATGGTCTCTCAGCAGTCACTTGTGGCTGCTCACTACCTGAGATTTGGAAATTTTGCTTATTAACATAGCAGCCGAGCGTGAAATGGGCCTCATCACTAAAGAAGATTTTCCTCGAAAAATCAGGATCGGTGGTTTGTTGTTCTAGCACCCAATTGGTGTACTCACGGCGCAATCTATGGCCAGCCGGCTTGAGTTCTTACGGGAGTTGAACTTTATACGGATGAAGATGCAAGTCCAAATGCAAAATGCGCCAGAATGTGCCATATGACAGGCCCAAATGCTGAGCTCGACTTGGAGTCGAATGATTCGGGTCATAGTTAACACTTTCACTCACAGCGGCTATGTTTTCGGTTGAATGGGCAAAACGATGATGCACAGGTCTTACGATGTCTGTTACCGATTCAGTCTCTTGGAATTTTGTCACTGTATTGGTGGTTGTTTGCTGGGATGGACGATTATGTCAATCATAATCTCCGCGTAATGCGCGAAATAAGGTCACCGAAGATCTACCATTTTCGTAGCATAATTTAATAATTTTAACGCTTGTTCGGTCGTAAAACGTTCCATATTGTGAAATGGCAAACCTTTAACTAAACAAATACCAGTCTGGATGATAGTGACATTTGACAAGTATCAATTGGCAGGGCTTTACTATCCCAAGCTCAAAATGGATAACCCTGTATTTATATATGAAAATAATAATGCTATTATTGTGGAATGTTTATATTTAATCAAATGAAATATAAATAATTCTTGGTATTTAAAAATCAACAAATAAGCATTATATAGATTAAAAACTATGTTTATTAACTAAGAACCAACAGAATTCAACACATCAATAATATAATAGGTATTTTTGTTATTTTTACATAGATATTATTATGTCTCTAGTTACTTAACGTACTTGTTGCTGTTAAATTACTAAATTTATAAACATCTAGGTTAGGTTAGTAATTTAATCGTAGTAACAATTTCTAAAAAAATATTTGCTAGATACATCGATAATATACTTCGGAATATGACAGTTTAGAGAAAATTGCAAAGAGATATTAGGCATACTTCATTTGGCTGTCATTCATTTACTAATTAAGGTAATAACTTGATTTTTTCGGTAACGGCAAACGAAAAACAAATATTTTTTAATGTATTTGAAGAATGTTAGAAAACATTGCAATTTCAATAAAAACAGCGTCGAAAATGTTGTTTTGTCTTAATAAATTTAAGATTTTGCTAGGTAAAAATGCCGTATGTGCAGTATGTGCTACATTTTCAACAGAAATTAATAGAAGAACCAGAACATGTACATCCTATACATGATATTTTGGATGTTTTTACAGGGTATTTTACAATTTTTAATATATTGTGTTGCAAATAATATTTAATTGTTGTTTAATTTAAAACAACGCATGTAAACACATACGAATTTAATTTGTTAAAAACATCGTATTTCAACGCTTCTGCTAGAGAAGAAAGCCGTATGTGGTCACATGCGGCGTTTATACTATGTACCTCTTAATGAAATACATGTACATAAGTCTGCTAAGTGACAATAATAGAAATTTAAAATGTACAAATTTTTAAATTTAAAGAAACAAAAACGATATTTTTGATATTTATAGATGGGTAATGTATAATGCGATATAGATTTCAAAAATGTAATTTTCTCAATTTGTCACAAAACTGCATATACGGTCTTTTTCCGAAGTAGGGCAGTATAGTATAATTAAAGTAACATACAAGAAGACAAAACTATTAGTTATATATAAAATTTTACTTTGTAAACACTTTTTTTCTCGCACGCAAACCAAACGGGGCGCTCGCGCGCGCCATGCGCTATGTCGCTAAACGGACGTGTTCTATTCAAAAATTTCCCGCGCGGGAATTACCGCACAAATGCGGGAATTCCGCAGGTCTCATTGACATGCGGGAAATTGCTGGAATGCTGTAACGCGGAATGCGGGATTGCAAACCCTAGCTGTAGGCAGACAGTATTGGGGGTCATGAAGGCTTGCAAAAAATGTAATACAATTTCCATGGTCGTATTTAAGAAAATGAAGTTGATGATGGTCCTGGAGAGACGAAACGTTACATATAAAAATTGATTATGCCATTTGATAGAGGCCAAAATGTGGCCATGAGAAAATGTTCTTTTTTCAATATCACCTCATACAAGGCTGAAATTAAACAAAAACGGATTTCTAAAATTTCGTTTTTTTTCAAATATTTCGAAAACTAATCATGTTAGCCTTGATTTTTTAGAGGCATAATGTTGGTCCCCTGCCTACGCAACTTTGCCCCCATTTAAGCTAGTTTGTATCTCTTACCGTTTTCGAGATCCCTGTAGTGAGAAGCGAATTTGTAACAACCTGTATATGTAATTATTTCTGTTACTATATCAAAATGTGACTTCAGTGCATAAGTACTACTAAGTATTCGAAATTTCGTTTAAATTAGATAAACCATTTTAGAGTTATTTGGAAAAACTTATTTTTTTTGCCAACTTCGATACATTCTAGCGACTAAACGAAGCAACTCTGGATAGAGGTAAGTTAAGTTAAAACATTTCATTGTGAACTTAAGAAATTTGTAGCGGTTCCATGCATACATAAAATGGGGACACCCTGTATACAAATAGAGTAGAAAATAAATATAGACATAATGAGCTTGCGCATTTAAATAATTATCATCAAGAGTTATGATGATTATCCGGCTAAACAACTTTGTTTATTCGTATATTTTTAGTCAGTTTGCGTTTAATCGCGGCGGTGGTCAGTGTTGGTTCAGTTTATTAAGGTATTACCAATAAATACTTGGAGATTATGTGCCAATGGCGAGGCTATTTATGTATTTTATATGTCGTTCTTCAATGTTACTTACAACTAGTAGATAATGCTGTATTGTATGGTGAGTGTTTTAATATTTTTTTTTGTTCATATTTCTTGAAAGAAGGTAGTCTGTGACTTTGTTTTAACACAACAGTGTTATTTATTTTGATGTTCTCGACATGGTGTTGATATAGGATTATAAGTACTTTAACATGGGTGCTTATAAAAAAATAAACGTTTCAGTGAATTTTGAACGTAACTAACAATAAGTTTATTGAGAAAAAAAATGTGTCATTGGTTTTTCTATATCTATTTTTCCAGTTGCTATGCAAACTGAATAATGATGTTTACTTGTTACTTGTACCCCTTGTGATATATGGATATATGGAATTATGAATATAAGTATTCCAATTTTTTTTGGAGATTTGCGTCTATTGTCTTCATTTTTGTTAATGCAACATCTAATCTTTCCTTAACTTTTTACATATGGATAGAAAAAAAATTTGAAGAAACTTAATTTGAAACAAAATGTATATGTTATGGACCAGGTGATTAATGCGGGCAGTATTAATAATGTGCGAGCATTATGAATAATGTCTAGCTCTATCGGGCTAATAATAATTTACTTGTAAATAGGTATTTTTTTAAATTTTATTTACGTTTTATTATGTTTTATTATCCCTTATTTTTCTGATTATAAATGTGTCAAATTGGTTTGAAATTATTGTATTTCATTGTCATTTTTAATCTGTGGATAATAATAAATTTACACATTTAAAATAATGAATTATTTTCTAGTGTAATTATTAATTTCGAAAAATATTTTTTTCTACAATCACTTTATAATGACAGATTATTAAAATTTAATTCTACTCGTTTCTCAAGAAAGGTCACCAGAATTTTTTGCTAGAAACACAGTTTAAAAAATTTTAAATAAAAACTAATTATGACAAGTTTGAAAACATTCAATTACATAGAAATTTTGTACTTCGTTAGAAGTAGCAAGGAATGTCCTAAAAAATAAAAATAAAAAAGAATTTGGCCGATTATGTTCTCAGACTTGTCATGATTACGTCGTATTTAAAATTGTATATTTACAAAACAAAAATCATATGTTTTTCTTGCGAAACAAGTGGTTCTAGAATTAGGTTTAATGTAAATGAAAGAACATATAATAAATAGAAAATAGTTCGTTTTTTGAATAAAATGAAAGACATCTTTTTTATGGAAACTTTTATGGAAGAATTTTCAAAATATTTAGTGGCGTCAAACTTCTGGGGTTTTGCGGATCTATGTTTATATTTAACCTTTTTGGTTTAATATCTCTCAAAACATTCACCCCTTAAAGTTTGTGTACGTACTTAATTAACAGTCTGTAATAAATGATGTGTCTTACTTGTCCGAAAATTTTTACTTTCGTATACGTATACGAGGTTTGTTCAGAAAATAAATGAACTTTATTATTACGCTTGAATTACGTATTAATGGAGATATTTAGTGATATGTGGTTGGCAGGACTGCGTTGCGCACAACCTTCTATCTCATATTAATATCTCATTTAGTTTTCGTGATATTGTTATTTGAGTACAACGATGCAACGTACAATTTTGCGTGAACTGAGGAAAACTATCACGGAAACGTTTCAACTTTTAAAACAAGAAGTCAGTCATTGCAGATAATCTTCGATCAGGATGGCCTTCGACTTCAACTAATGAGTCCCACGTACAAAAAGTCAAAGATCTGAAGTGTGCAAATTTTCGCTTGACTGCCAGAGAAATTGCAGAAGAGTTTAGAATCTCAGTTTGGTGATACCATGAAAAATTTTGACCAAATAATTGCACATGCATCGAGTTGCAGCAAAATTTGTTCCTGGTTTGATGACCGAACAACAGAAAGAAAATCGTGTGGACGTTTGTCGCCAACATTTTGAACAACCAACACTTGTGTACTGCGTGTCCGTGAAATACATATATTCATATTCCCGAGAATTTAAATTATTATATCTTTTTTTTTTTTATATAAAACTTGTTTGAATAAAGCAAAACATATCAATTTAATATTATAGTAATTATGTGTAGGTTGTTTACAAAGTTGGAGAGGATTTTTTAGTGGTAGATAAAATGCATTTATAAAAAGCATTTTCAATAACCAAAATCGTTACTTACTTACTTACTTACCACTTGACCACTTTATATACAAAAAAGTACATTTGAACTCAATAATAATATAATATTATACATACGTACAAAGTATGTTATGTGGTTATGGCTTACATTAATTAAAATTCGATTCGTCAACACGATAAAAACAGTGTTTCAACAGAAAAGATTTGACAGTATTACGAAATTTTATTAAGGACATGGTTGTTAGCGGGACTTAAAATAATAATAAAAACAGTGAAACTTTTTGAGAACTAGGTACTGGAATCGTCCCAAAGGTAAAAAATTGTGGCCGTAAATAGTATGTTGCTTCTTTGTAGTAAACAGAAAAGAGAGAAACAGAGCTGCCTGTAATCGAACGATTATTCATTTATTTTAGGTTTTTAATTGTCTTTTGGTGCTTAATTGTGAGTAGCTATGTTGAACGTGCGTGGTGGTAGTCCTCGACAATTCACTGCACTTTCTATTCGAGATCATAAAGCCGAAAAAAACTGTTTCAAACCAAATCGATCGTTTAGCCAGGGTTAAGGATAATGTTGCAAAGCACCTATAGCTCCTGCACAGCGAAAATTGGAAATTTCACCTATCTTTCCAAAATCCCGTCGTCGCGCTCAAAAACCGCTCCAAGCGCCCTCAAAACGATATCCGTAATAGTCGACGTTGACGAAGACTGATGCGGTTAACAGCTCCTTTCAGAATAATGCAACGCGGGAATTAGACGTTTTCACCGATCTTCCCGCCGTACGCTTACAAAAACCGGTTAATGCATCCTAAACTACCCCCCACGTAGCAGCCCACATTTCCGAGATGCAAAAAAAGTTAGACTCGGAATCCAGGTAGGGGTCAGGAAGCCGCCCTAAAACGAAGAAGAGAGACGCACGTAGAAGCTGCGGTGGGTGCGATGGAACGTCAACTCCGGTAATTGGCGGATATAATAATAACTAGGGATGGGTGCCTGGCCAGTGCTTGCAGCACGATCAAAATTTGTAAAACTATTCTATATGCAAATGTTTATAACTATAATATCTCGTGTCAAATACATTGTAACATGCTCAAAATCTATACGAACTTAAAGCTCACACAGCGCCTCAAGCTGCTCGCCTAGGTCAATTCTACCTATGGCGAAATCCTCAAAAGGTACACAGTTCTTAAGCTATCATAAACAACAACCCTAAAAAGCTACCATACACTAGTCCTCCTACGATGCGGAGTTTGGACAGACAACAAATACATTTACTTAGTTGTAATCAAGAATTGATTTTAGTTCTATTAGGTGTTGTAAACCAATATGACAGATAAATAGTTGAGTGAACATTACTCAATTAAAAATAGGAGATTAGTAAAATTAAAATATACATTTACATATAGAGTGTTTCGCATAAGAACCTACACAGAGCTGGGGCATATAGGGGAACCCAAAATATGGTGATTTAACGCAACTTACTCTTATACTAAGCTGCACCCTTGAGAAGTTATAGGCCTTGAAAGTGGAGTTTCAAATTTCGAAAAAAATGTATATCTCAGTTAGGTGAAACTTTAGAATTTCTCCAAAACACTCCCGAATCTACTTGAGGAGGTGCGTCTACAACTCAGACTGGAACATTGGTTTAAGCATGATGAAGCACCCCCTCATTTTAGTAATATCGTTAGAGACAAATGTGTCTTCTTTCTTTGGGGAACAAAAATAATTTGTGTATTCCTCGCCAGTTGCGTCTCGAGTAGAATTGTGAAATCGCATTACAATTAGCAGTTCTAGAGTAGACTTTCGACGAAGAATGCCTGAGAGAAAACGGTGATCATTTTGAACAATTTCTATAACTTATCAGTGTAAATTGTATGTTATTTCTGTTGTTTAAGTTGTTTGTTTTTCTATTAAATTATTTTTACTTCAACAACTTTTTTCCTGATCGTCAAGTTTGACGTTTAAATTCATAGCCATCTTTTGAATTTTCGATTATTTTAAATAATACAGCTACAATGTATTTTCCACTACTAGTCTATAAGCCCACCATTATCGACCTATCTTTGACGCGTAAACTTCTATCTTTTTGACCTGGGTGAATAATGATTTATTAACCAAGGTAAATAATGAAAATGACACTTAATAATTTTGACACTTGTCAGTTATATCTTCCAAGGTCAATATTTTCTTTTAATTTTAGGGTTGCCTTTAACATTGAAAAAGTACACCGTAGACTGGATGCCTTTTTATTATCCTCGTGCTCTTTAGAGTATGCTAGTAGGACATTTCCTGAGGTATTGACGACATTTTTTGACAACAGACACCAATCTTTAAAAACTGTGTATGCTTTACGTAAAGATGTTTCGACTTTTCTGGCAGGAGTTGGTCATCAGCATTCTCTGCCATTTGCCTCACTTCAGGGAATGTGCAGCCCATTTCACATTCACTTTCTATGATTTATAGCTTTAAATTAAATTAATTGCAAATTTCTTTGTGCGGAATGTCAAATTAATTGCCAATTTATTTGTGTGAAATGTCACAAAGTTTGATTTTAAACAAAAGAGTACCTACCCACTTGATTCTTGTACATGCTTTCAGCGTTTTTAGAGTATTTATTCAAATTTCGTAAAACTGCATAAAACTCGTTTTAAGATGTAGTAGCTAGTAGTGGAAAAAATACTATATAAACCACGGTAGAGAAGAGTGCCATTNATGCCTGAGAGAAAACGGTGATCATTTTGAACAATTTCTATAACTTATCAGTGTAAATTGTATGTTATTTCTGTTGTTTAAGTTGTTTGTTTTTCTATTAAATTATTTTTACTTCAACAACTTTTTTCCTGATCGTCAAGTTTGACGTTTAAATTCATAGCCATCTTTTGAATTTTCGATTATTTTAAATAATACAGCTACAATGTATTTTCCACTACTAGTCTATAAGCCCACCATTATCGACCTATCTTTGACGCGTAAACTTCTATCTTTTTGACCTGGGTGAATAATGATTTATTAACCAAGGTAAATAATGAAAATGACACTTAATAAGTTTGACACTTGCCAGTTATATCTTCCAAGGTCAATATTTTCTTTTAATTTTAGGGTTGCCTTTAACATTGAAAAAGTACACCGTAGACTGGATGCCTTTTTATTATCCTCGTGCTCTTTAAAGTATGCTAGTAGGACATTTCCTGACGACGTTTTTTGACAACAGTCACCAATCTTTAAAAACTGTGTATGCTTTTACGTAAAGTTGTTTCGACTTTTCTGGCAGGAGTTGGTCATCAACATTCTCTGCCATTTTCCTCACTTCAGGGAATGTGCGGCCCATTTCACATTCACTTTCTATGATTAATAGCTTTAAATTAAATTAATTGCAAATTTCTTTGTGCTGAATGTCAAATTAATTGCCAATTTATTTGTGTGAAATGTCACAAAGTTTGATTTTAAACAAAAGTTTTAGAATTAAATTCCTCATAAAATACATAAATAATTTTTTAATTCCGCCAACAGGTTAAAAGATTGTCAATTTTAATGGTGCGTCATCTCTTACCAACCCTCTAAAATTGTTCATTAAACTTTTCAGTATAACTGACTTAGTATAAAGGTAAGTTGCGTTAAATCACCATATTTTGAGTTTCCCTACATGCTCTGTGTCAGTTTTTATGCGAAACACCCTGTATATTTTCTTCAATTTTACCCTCTAACTCATTCACTGACAAAATAAATTTATGAAATTTAGTTTCTTGGGCGTAAGTTCTATTGGTTCTAACGGTGAAGTAAGTTTTCATTACCTACCCTTCACTGTGCTTGAGATGTAAAAGTCTTTTTTCTTATGCATGCTATATCGGCCTTTCATAGAGTTAGTATAGTTAAACGAAGAAAAAAATTACAAATACAAGATATTTCAACCGGAAATTTGAATGTTATTTTTTACTTTCATTTGTGACAGTTAGGATTTTCCCACGCTCTGTCGATACGAAAGTGACTTGAAAATGCCACATTACATCAGCAATATGTGATAAGGTTTTAAGAATCCCAGTTGACTTTGATAAAAATAAAGGAGCCTGTGCTATTTGGTCATCTTGGCTGTCATAAGAAAAGTGACCATCGCACTTCAAAAATCATTATTGTAATCAGTAGGGTGTCTTGAGCCAGATATTAAATACCCTTAATAAACAAATGAACGCAAAATGAGAACTGCATTTTCCATTTTTTTATATACTTATTATTAAATTATTTGGAATTCCCAGATTTGATTTCAGGAAAGCTTCAGCAAGCAACCTAAATAAATAATGATTTCATTTATAGTACAACTATTTCTTAAAGACGATATTTTGTTAAGTTTATTTAATTCGATATTGACGAAAAACTAGAGGTGTTATCCATATTTGGACTATTACCTACTGAATTTGTAAAGCACCTGGTAAGAAATTTCCAGCTAAAATCAAACGGGAATATGATTTTTTTTTGTGAATATCTGTTCGTGAGTCATCATTATTAACATTTATGGCGATGTAATGTACTGTATCTCATATCAGTAATACAAAATAATAATAAACTCTACATTGACCCTAGACAATTTAAGGACTTAATCTTAAAAAAACTTTATTTGTTAAAAATTTTAATATAGTTGGTGGTGTTTATTTCCACACACCTACATCCCATGATTAACATTGAATAAGAGAAATCTGAAGTGAAATAGATCAGAGCAAAATTAAAAATGATATAATTATAAATTGTAATATAAAGACACTTTTATAAATATTTTTATTTATTGGCTGTAGTTCTGTTTATCATTTTCGAATCTAATTTGAATTTGATATTAAGTATACATAATTTATGAAAGGAAGTTAATCTCATAATTAGCGTCGTGTGGTTTGAAACAATTTATGATAATCTTATAAATTTTGTTGCTTAAGCTTGTAGGAACAGATTAAATTTGTTTTTAATTAAATAGTGAAACTGTATCAATAATATTAAAAATAAAAATCTATTTAAAGTTATATACAAGGTGTCTGGAAGAGAATGGGCTATACCTTAAGAGTAGCTCTTTGTATGAAAACCGATTTAGATCAAGTTACCTTCGTGCAATTTTGCAATTTATTAATTGTTACGGGCCTTCAATTTTTCAATTTCAATTTTCTTATTTAATTTTTTAAAATATTGCAATGAAGTCTGATATGCAAAGATTTTTTTGAGCCAATCCAATATGAATATAACTTACTTTTTATCTAAACAATAGCTATTTTGAAAAAAAAAACATTCTACCACGTTTATTTGTTAATATTTGGGAATATTCTAGTGTAATTAAACTTCACCTTTTAGTTAAACTTGTATTTTTTTACGATTTAAATCAACTTAGGCCCGACAAACCAATCGATAAGTATAGTCCAGTTGGTAGAAGTTCGGCCTGTGTCAAACCAAGATAACCCGGAAATAACTACACAGGCCTACTTTAAATGATGAGTACAATAACAGGTTAATTTGCTGACAAAGTATTTTTTCATGAAAAAAAGTTATTAACAATTTAATCGTGAAAAATTTTTTTTTTAGTAGTTTTCTGTAAATAACAGCGGGATGACTTTGTACAAAAAAATGCTTAGGACATGATTTTGTTCGTAACAAAAATAGCTACAAAATGGCGGTGGTCCTATTACGAAATTTGCAATAACAAAGACGTGAGATTGAAAAAACGGTATAAAACGTCGATTTTTTAAAGTTGCTGTAAAAATGTCAATTATAAACAAAAAGTGATAAATCTTTCGAAAACTATAGTTCAATATATATACAATAATGACGCTAAAGCCGAAAATCAGGAGAGCAAAACTTTTTGTTCT
>NW_019416717.1:951732-953331 GCF_000390285.2 Anoplophora glabripennis | reverse complement strand
CAACCAAAGAAAAACGAGGGTGGTTCTGAGTTGCTTGTGGGTCCCTCTTGCCGATGTATTCCGAAATTTTTGTGAACACGAAGGTTTAGATGGGGTAAAAATTTGTTTTCCGGCGTAAAGTTGAAAATTCTGCTGTAGATGCTTAAATAATAATATTTTGCCATCCTCTAGACGGGCAACCAAAGAAAAACGAGGGTGGTTCTGAGTTGCTTGTGGGTATCTCTTGCCGATGTATTTCGAAATTTTTGTAAACACGAAGATATAGATGGGGTAAAAAATTTTTTTCCGGCGTAAAGTTGAAAATTCTGCTGTAGATATTTAAATTATAATATTTTACAACCCTCTAGACGGACAACCAAAGAAAAACGAGGGTGGTTCTGAGTTGTTTATAGGTCGCTCTAGACAACGCATTTGGGAATTTTTGTGAACACGAAGGTTTAGATGGGGTAAAAAATTTTTTTCCGGGCTAAAGTTGAAAATTCTGCTGTAGATATTTAAATTATAATATTTTACAACCCTCTAGACGGGCAACCAAAGAAAAACGAGGGTGGTTCTGAGTTGCTTGTGGGTCCCTCTAGCCGACGCATTTCGAAATTTTTGTGAACACGATCATTTCGATAGGGTAGAATTTTTTCCGGCATAAAGTTGAAAATTCTTCTCAATATTTTTGAATAATTATGTTTTACCAGCACTTAGACGGACAGACAATAATGGGGGTGGTGCTGAGTTGCTTATAGGTTCCCCTATTCTTTCTATTTTTATTGTTTTATAAGCGAGGTGCAACAAACATGAAAATCTTATATATAAAATTCTCGTGTCACAATGTTCGTTCCCGAACTCCTCCGAAACGGCTGGACCGATTTTGATGAAATTTTGTGTGCTTATCGGGCAGGTCTGAGAATCGGCCAACATCTATTTTTCATACCCCTAAATGTTAAGGGTGGTCCACCCCAAAATATTTGTTGTTGTTGTTTTTTGGACAAAATTTTATTTTTTTATTTTTTTATGATGTGGCCTTAAAAAATACATACAATCCTAAATTTTCACCCTTTTACCATCAACCCTTATTTTTTAATAGAGATATTAGTAATTAAATAATTTTCAACCCCGGTCGATAACTGATCAATTATCACTTTATTTTTTTATTTTTTTATGATGTGGCCTTAAAAAATACATACAATCCTAAATTTTCACCCTTCTACCATCAACCCTTATTTTTTAATAGCGATATTAGTAATTCAATAATTTTCAACCCCGGACGATAACTGATCAATTAGCACTTGATCATTTTTTTTATCCCCGTCAGGCGTCGACCGGTGTCACTTCTGACCCAGTAAACAGCACGGAGTAGGGATGAGATCTCTCTCACACAATGAGCCGTTTCTCACTCCCTACAGTTTTCGGCCATTATTATTATTGTTTGTGCATCAACCGTAATAATGACATTTACTATTACTATTAATAAAAAAAATATACACGATATACACTGAATAACACTAAATATAATATAGATGGTAGAAGTGAAATTTCTTTATGAAAAATCTACTAAAATAATCCTAGGATTAATTTATATGGCAAAACAACGTTTGCCGGGTCAAC
>NW_019416717.1:949240-951251 GCF_000390285.2 Anoplophora glabripennis | reverse complement strand
AAATCATGTCCTAAGCATTTTTTCGTACAAAGTCATCCCGCTGAGTTATTTAAAGAAAACTACTAAAAAAAATTTTTTCACGATTAAATTGTTAATAACTTTTTTTCCTGATAAAATACTTTGTCAGCAATTTAGCCTGTTATTGTACTCATCATTTAAAGTATTCCTGTGTAGTTATTTCCGAGTTATCAAGGAAATGTCACCAACAGTAACTTTTCGGCCTCTGCCGACTGGACTAGTAAGGATTAATCGAATTATATGAAATCTGTTTGAAGGTGTCAACAAATTTTGGCAGATTATGCTTCTTCATATAAAGGTCGAAGTACCTACTTCCATCAACTCCAAGTTGCTATACACTTAAGCCATTTTTAATATTTGAAAAACTGTATGTAAACACTATCGCAACACCGATAATACTAAAATCGGATTTCAGTATTCGGAATTGTCTGGGGCCAAGTAGGCGAATGACGCTAGAGACTACAGTAGCCCAGCGATGTAAACGTTGAAAATACTACAACTTCAATAATTTTTTTCTCGGAAACTATAAGAAATATACAATTTTTTTTACGATATTAATTCCATTTTTCATAACGCATCTATTCCCAAATTTTTATATTATTAAGAATTATAATATTGACAAGTTTTTAATACAGGTAGGTGTAACCAGGTATAGTTTGAGGATATTGCAATTTTTCTCAAATTTTCATAAAACATAGATATTATATTACAATCGTTTGCATATAAAAAATATTTATCCTTAAAACTATCTTTTACGAAATAAAAACAATATATGGTCGTAAACTACTGCAATCCACAGAAGTAACAAGAGCTCCGTCTCGGTTTCATCTTTAGCTCTCCTCAAGTCAGTTCAGTTGAAGATTACTCCCTTCCCTTAAGTACATGAACGTCATTAACCTGGAATCCATTGGGGGAGGGAGGATCATATTTAAAATATCAAAACACATAATCTCCAATCAGGCAATAACGGAACATATTATTTAGATTTTGTTAGCCCATTGAACAGTGCCTGGTGCTACCATCGGAATCACGGTACAGATATTTCTTCTGTATCTATTGATGCTGTTGTGCCTATATTTAACTATTATCGAACATCTAGGGGAGGAGGGTAACTGGTTCCCCTTACCCTCTCTCCAAAGGGCGCCAGTACTAAATTATCTAAATTTTTACCTAGTGATTATTATTAATTATGGGGAATATCATGGGAAATAACTGTTAAGAATAACGGTTAGATATAATCTTTGATGTTTGATCAAATTTGCGGAGGTGATACGTTTACACGCCACATGTTGGTGATGTGGTTTTTGTGTTCACCAGTACTGTTTGATAAAATTTAAAAATCTAAATATTTTTTCATTACATACACCGTTATTTTGGCACGATTACCTCATGTAATTGATATACAGGGATGGCCAGAAGTACGGAATAAAATTCATATCTTTTGAATGAGTTAATTTTTTTTTAAAACGCCTAAACACGTTAACTAATTTTGATTTTTTCTCATCTGTCGGTTATATAATAATTAAATTTTCTTCAACCCCCTAACCCCCAGCTACCCCTACTTTTTTTTTCAAATGGAAACATAAGGCATGAGGGGGCTCGTTGAAAAGCTTATACTCGTAGAAAACTGAATCCAGCCATACCAAATAAACAAGTTTTTTTTCATTTAGAAATTGAAACAACTAGATAATTTCGGTCGATAGCCGCACAGGTTAACGCGTCAGTACTTAAATCGTGTGCAAATTTCTGCCCGGGTTCGATTCCCGCGGCCGGTAGACCGTAGATTAGCTATGCTTGTACGGAGGATTGGCACCCTCTGTGCAGGTATGGTAGGGTGGAAGAATGTTGGCTCGGGTCAATGTGAGAGATTGACACCGGTTGGCATTTGACCACCCCCTAATTAATGAGGTTTTCCAGGTTTCCCTCATTCCTGCACTGAATGGTGGTTAGGGCCTACCAACATAAGTCGTTCCTGGGCGCAAATGCGGCCTGC
>NW_019416717.1:919819-945572 GCF_000390285.2 Anoplophora glabripennis | reverse complement strand
AAAACTTGTTTATTTGGTATGGCTGGATTCGGTTTTCTATAAGCTTTTCAACGAGCCCCCTAATGCCTTATGTTTCCATTTGAAAAAAAAGTAGAGGTAGCTGGGGGTTAGGGGGTTGAAGAAAAATTAATTATTATATAACTGAAAGATGGGAAAAAATCAAAATCAGTTAACGTGTTTCGGCGTTTTACAAAAAATTAACTCATTCAAAAGATATGATTTTTATTCCGTACTTCTGGCCATCCCTGTATAATATATAATGGCATAAATGACCTCATTATTGTCATTAAATGTATTTCATTAAATATTTATTAGAAATTGTTTGTACCAAGTTTCGTGAAAAAATATTTATTACTAATGGCAAATTTATTATTATTTCCATTTTTCCTAAGTTGTCCAAGTAAAGAAGAATTAATTACTGGATGAAAGTAGTAAAATACTATTAAGAATCAAATTATGTACATTGTTTAAGTTTTGGTACATATTTCATTTTATCATTTAAAATCACAAAAATAATAATATAATTATAATGAACATCTAAGAGCCAAGGAATCCTAATATTTGAATTTATGGTACTGATGTCGATTCGAACATTTTTCTTCGATAGATTAATTGTTCCGACGTAATTTTAAAACAAATTTAAAATATTTGTTTATAGGTATTTTCGTTATTATGACCAAATCTGTATATCCTTGATTTAAATATGCCACTCAGTAAAGAATCCAGTGGGGTTAATTCTGAGATCGAATCGGCGAAATTAGACTTGTAATAATCAGTAGTTAATATTTAGATAATAATATAATTAAGTAAGTATATAGCAAGTATATAACCTGAATTTGATATTATTGATGTTCTTAACTATAATTGATTAATACCGGGTGTTTCATTTAAGTGCATTCTTCCATGGCCCTGGTAAAATTAATATTGCCTTGTAATTTTTCTGGGTGTAACCTAATTCATTTTTTCAAATGGAACACTGTATTTCATCGTATTTTTTAATTTTCCTTGAATTTTAGTTTAACATTAATAAAATAAATATTGGGTCTAAATCGTATCGTTATTTGGTGCTTTTTTTTTAATGGTGTAATGCAGTATTCACCAATCAGTTAAGTAATAAGAAAAAATAAACTGTTTTCTGCATTGCATATTTAATATATCTCAAATTAAAAATAGTAATTGTCGACAACAGAATTTCAAAATTTTCTAATGTAACGCTTTGATTTTTTTTAAGTCGAACTCGCCAACAGATGCAAAATTTAATTTTGTATCGATTTTATGAAGATACGTGTATGTTAAATGCGTGTTTCAATTTATTTATGTGGATAATATTGACTTGAAACATTATTTTTACTATTTTCGCTGTAAGTAAAAGTTAACAAAATATTTTTTCGTTAAACTTGGTACAAACACTTTCTAGGAGATAATGCAGTTGAGACATATTTCAAATAGCAATACCATTTTTTATACCTTATCCTTAAAAAGGAACAATGGTTATCGGATAATATTTTTTTTTACAGAAGTGTTATCTTTAATGAACCACACTGTATCTGTGTGAATTTCAACACTTTTAGGAGTTTTGTTATATTTTCCGAGACGATAAGCTAAAACCTAAGATAAACTAATTAAAATGTTTCTGTCAAGATGTTCTAGAAAAATTGAGCAGCGAAAACCACATTATTTGTCGATTTTTTGTTTATTTTCGTAGATATTTTCTATTAAGCTTTTTCTGTGCGAATCCTGTGGTTATGCGATATTTTTCTGTAATTTCAGGTGTTATATACAGAGTGACCCATTTCAAAATTAAGCACTCTAAAACTTAAGGGTCTTTTAATATTGAGTTTTGGAAAAGTGCCATCGGCGTTGTATTATTATACTTTTAGTAGTAGTGACTGTAATTAGTCATTACTAACTGATATACTTCATTGACAATTCTTTCGTGATCCTTATAGCGTCTAGCAAAAATAAGAACAGGAAATTGCTTTCATGATACTTAAATACATTTTTATGTTGTTTTGTACAGCAAAAATGTTCTACAAAATATTTTGATATTTGACTATTAAAATTGGAAGATAAATTAAAACAATTTTTGATCTACCCCAAATCGATTTCTTTTTTTTAGCAATAGAGACAAGCAAATAAATATCAAGCATACTAATATTCTTTAATAACATCCACACAAATAAATAACTTAGAATATAATCGACGTATAATAGAAGATGCACAGCCTACTACAAAAAAATTGTATTAAAAACCACAATTTCCGGCCGTAGTTTCTCAACAGTAGAGAAATTCACACAGAATCGACTGATTACACCGCTATGGCGCCGCCGCCGGTGGCGGCGCCGATGTGTGTAGCCGTGTCTGTTGAAATACACATATCGTATGCAGGATGTTGCAAAAGGAAGGTAAAAAAATTAGAACACAATTATCATGATCAGCCTATCGTCTTTTGTTTTTGAAAGAATACAACGTTAAAGATTATTTTTTAAAACAAATTTTAGTCATATGTTTTCCCAAAAAATGTATTATATCGGAATTTGGTATACAAAGTTGAGAGTATTTAATACATCAGTCTTGTTAGTTTTTCACCATCAGCTAGTAGAGGACGGAGGCACTATTTCTCTTACGATGCGTATCCACCAAAGCAACATAGAGCAACTTTTTTGTTTCTGTATGTTGCTGTCAGTTCCAAACAAGAAGCAGCATACTGGTGTGTATTAATATTTTTGTCAAAATTGTGTTTGTTTGTGTTGTGTGTTGTGTTCTTTGTTTTGTTTGTGTAAATATTTTTTTTTATGTTGGTTAGCTGCTGATTGTTAAATACAAACCTTTCTTTGTCTCACCGTGTATTATACCTTTTCCCTTGCTAGCTGATGTTAGATGCTTGTTTTATTGTTAGTGATCTCAGGAGTCGGTTCTATTAATTTTAATACACAAACAAGTACAATTTTGACAAAAATATTAATACACACCAATTTGGCGCCCAACGTGGGGCCACTGGAAACCTCTCCGGACTGCTCACAACTGGTAACGGAAATTTTATTTTTGATGGCAAATTTCTTTCTTGTGGTTTTGAGAATAAACAAACTTTTAACTTTTCTGGTAAGTTTAATTTTCTTACTTGACTATTTCTTTCTTGTACAAATTTAAATTTCTTGGAGTTGCCTCTCTACTCTGCATTCTCCAAAAACTCAAGCCGTAACCAATCAATAAACTTTTGTTTTTCATCCTTTTTTCCTGGATTTTTCTGGTCCAATTTTTGCTTAAGGTCTCTTCACAGAATTTTCAGTCCTTGGATGTCCTTTTTTTTTAACAACACTTTTCACTACACTCCTTATAACTAATACATTTTTTACAAATGTCCTTTTATTTTAACATACAATTCTATCACTAATTATTATTAAAATATTCCTTATTTTATGCTTTTTTTATAGGGCATCTCCAGGTACTTGTAAAGCCAACTTTAGTTTTGACATTTGTGAAAAATTATAATTTAATTTGACAATTGATAAAAAATTTTCATATTATGACTTAAGTTCAATTGAGATATCTTCTATGCAGTTACTCGTCTTCCCAGGATATGTATACCAGATTCATCTATAGATTTTGAGCTTTTATTTGATATACGTCACCCTAGGTTTAAATTCTGTTTTCTCAATGTACTAAGTGTTAACGTGTTAAGTGTCGACGTCATGAATTCTTTTGAAAAAATTATTTTGTACTTGTGAATTAAATTAAAATTATCAATTTTATACTATGTGATATCCTTAATTGTTACTTATTTTATATTCAGAATCTTTATATTAACAATTTTATACTATTTTGTGGTTGCTATAATAATAGTTAATTTTTATATATGATCGGTCGGATATGATCGGAAAGTTCGGTCAGGTAATTTTTCATTCGTGATTCTTTGTGTACACTTCCAATTCGTTACAATACATAAATATTTCGTCTCTACCAAGGTAACAAAAAAAAAGCAAATATGTTTCAGTTGGTCGCTGTTCACCGAGTAAATTAAACAAAGTGTATCCACCAGGAAATCAAGGACTTAACTATTTTTTTCATGTGATCTGAAGATGTTGTGCTAGCAGCAGCAACTTACATTATTTTAAGCAAAAGACGAAGAAAAAAAAGGAAGCATATATTTTGGATACGTCCTAGCCTTCAAGAGAGAAATCAACATGGCGGATTGCAGCTTCTAGACGCCCTAATGATCTAATGGCAGAGTAAATTACCGATGGCCATGCATATTTTTTACGGATATCAGATAAAGATCTAGAATGGTTGTTGTGCCATATTGAACCAATTATATCACAATGTGACATCAGTTACCGAGCTTCAATATAAGTAGTTGAGCGTTTACTTGTCTATCAACGGGTGATTCTTACCACTCCTTGATGTATCTATTCAGAATATCTACGCAATCTATTTCAAAAATTGTGCCAGAAGTTTATAAAAGCAACTGTAGGAGTTCTCAGCTATCAGGTCAAGGTCAGTAATAATTTAATAACTTATTTAAGTACTTATACATAAAGGAGATCTGCATCTGGACCTGTTCAGTCGCAAACTACAGCAAACAGCGACAGCCCATCTCCAACGACGTTGCAACTGAAACTTGTCGACTCTTGTTACCACTTTCTTTGACGTTTGCCGCTTCCAATGGAAACACGCAACACAAAAGTTGCTCTATGTTGCTTTGGTGGATACGCATCTTAACTATTAGTAATATTTTATGACATAACTTTTTTAAGATTAAGTTTTTTATAATTTATATTTTGTATTAGAATATAAAATATATTGTTACGCAAAAAGGTACCTTTGTTAAAAATCACTAAAAACTTGAGAAAATACATTTGACTGTCCCAAAATCAACCAGCTTTTGTCCTCAACTTGCAGTGTGTGTAAACCACTGATTGGATAATCTCTGGATGAAAATAAAGCGATTTATATAGATCAAGTTATCTCTATACAATTTTGTTTTCTTAAATAGTTAAGGGCCTTCAAAAAAATGTGGTAGAAAATCTTATTTGAAGATCTATAGCTTTTTAAGGAAGTAAAATTGTACCAAGGTAAACTATATTTCTACATTGCGTGCATATAACCCGTGAAGTTTCGTTTTTCGACACTGTACAATAAAAAATAAATGCTGGTTGACTTTGGGACAATGAGTTGCGTTTTTCTCATAAAATGGATAAATTTTAAAAACATTAGTATTCTTTTTATGTATAATGAAATTTTACATTGCGACACAAGACAAACTGAAATAAAACCTAATCTTAAAAAAGTTGTCAGAAAGTGTTTCTGGGAAAGTTTGCGCCCTCTAGCAGATAGTCAACACTGACGTATTTAACACCTTACTTGTTGCAAATTATAATGCAACGTGTTGCTTTCTGAAAAAGACATGTCTAAAATTAGATTTTAAAAAATCAAATGGTAAATTGTCTTATTTTTTTATGTTCTTTTCTGCAACACTTGCAGTATTTTAGTATAGTATTTTAGAAGTTTGTCGCCCTAACGCCTAACGAACGGCTTACTTTGTCGCATGCGGTGTAGCAGGCCTTAGAACTATAGTGCGTGTTCATTTTAGACTAAATAAAAGATAATAACTAGAAATGGGCGTGTTTTACAAATACAATGGAAGAGGTCGTATTTCTTTGAAATGCAATTTGGAATTAAATGCACCAATAGAATTTTCCCAGGTTCTTAATATCCTTTATTATCTTGTATCCCCGCTACAAGTTGATGTAATTGTATTCAAACTAACTGAATATTTCATCTGCGTAAAATATTTTTAGGGATATTTGTGTAGAAATTTCAAATTATTTAACACCTGGTATCTCGTAGACCAAACTCTTTAGACATGGGTAAATAATTTTTTTTATAAAATTTTATGTAATTTCACAATACACCTCATTTTACATTCTGTAAATATTTCAAAACTACAATTATATTAAAAAAATATCTATAGTATTAGATATTAATTACATTAATAAATATTAATAATATAATACAAAAGTTTTATGAATTTTTACAATACAGTATTAGAAAAAACTATTGAATAATGGAAATCACTACATTAAAAATTATTAAATTATTAAATTTATTTTTTTTAAATGGAACACCGTATATATTAGTACATATTTTGCTTCGTTAAATTTTTCTTTTTTCAAAAATATATATGTTACTGTTTGATTCAGGACTTTTCGACATATTTCAGTTTATAACTATTTTCGAAAAAACCAGGAGGGAAATTTATGTCTGACGGATCGCAGTGGCTATGGACGGGGCACGCGGAACAAACAATTGACTTTGACAGAAGTTTATTTAGCATCATTAATTTACATTACTAAACATTACTTCATTGTTAACAACTTTAACAATGAAGTAATGTTTAGTGAGAACGAAAAATTTGAAGTTATCCGTTTATTTTATGATAATAAAAATCATTCTTAACTTTAACAAGTCCTAACTTTAACAGAATTTTAATACCTAATTGATAAAAACTAACTAAAACACAAATGGTCACAGATGCTCAATGTGACCGCCATTATTATTGATGCACTTCGTATAACCCTCCTAAATTTTCAGAACTGCATTTAGTATGAAATGGAAAATAAATTCACTTAAATTTTGTATACATTGATCAACTTTATGTCTTAGTTCATCTAATTTTACACTAGTTTGGTATAGTCAATCAGCGGCATTTGTTTTCTATTTGATTTTTAAGAAAATGCAGGTATCTTTCCCCAGTCAAAGCACCTTCATAAAATAGTGGACCAATGATTTTATTTCTCAATATACCGCACCAAACATTAAACGATGTGCGTCCTTGACTTGGAATTTCCCTATTACAGTGAGGATTTTCATTTGCCCAGGTCTGAGTATTTTTTCTACTATAAATGCCAGCTGTTGTGAAAGTCGCCTCATCAGTCCATAAAATCTTTTCAAAATAGTTTAGGTCGCCATTTTACAAGCGCAGTACCCTAATTGCTGGATTTTTTGATTTTGGGTGAGTTTTTGGTATAGTTTTATAGGGGTGGTATTTATATTTATGTAACGTTCTAATAATTTTACTTTGGTTTATTTCTAATTGTCTTGAAGCATTTACTGTGGACTTTTGTGGCCTTTCTATAATAATTTAATATATGAATCTACCATGGTAAACCTCGAATTAATATTTGCTTACCTTGAAAATATAGTAGTATAGTTACTTCTAATTCTTCATTTGGAATAATTCTTCGTTTCCGTCTTCCAAGAGGTTTTGTTTATCTAAAGCGTCGCTCAATGTCATAAAATGCAGCTCGAGATGGAACTGGAAACCCGGAATGCAAACGAGCATACTCGGCGTGCGCTGCATTCACATTATTATTATTTTTGTAAAATAAACGGAAAGCTATTTGACTGTTCCGCGTGCCTTGTCCATAGCCACTGCGATCGTCAGACATAAATTTCCCTCATGTTTTTTCAAAAATAGTTTTAAACTGAATTATCTCGAAAAGTCCTGAATCAAACACTATCGTATTATATATTTTTGAAAAGAGAAAAATTTAACGATGCTAAGTATGCACTAATATATAGGGTGTTCCATTAAAAAAATTTCTTTAATTTAGTGATTTCCATTATTCAATTGTTTTTTTAAAATACTGTATTATAAAAATTCAAAATTTGTATTAAAAACTTTTTTGTAATTTCAATAATAAACTTACAATAAGTTGTCAGATTATAGTGACTAACCCTGTACAATTTTAATGATATTTTAAAATTGACATTACGTCTATTGGAATTACATAATAAAAATATATAAATAAATTATTTTTCAATTAAAATGAAAATCAATTAATGCCAGCAAATAACTTGCTTTTTTATGTTTGAAGCTCACCTAAACCATAACTTATAGGTATCTTTAATAAAAATATTTTACCTAAACGTCTTTTTTAGCGAAGCGTAAAAAAACCGTTGCGTACCTATGTACTTACTCAACGAGTATATACTTTCATGTATTAGTTTAAATAATAATATGTATGACCTAAGATAATGCAGTAGATTAAAAGCGGACTCCATTATTGTGAATATAAAGACTAAAAGGTCGAATCAACAGAAATATTAAACTGATTAAGCATCTAATAAATAAACCGTATTCTGTTATACAAGGTGTAGTGAAAATATATTTCTATTATATAAAGAAAATTACAGTTTTTTTATGAATAAATAAATTCTATATTGAAACTTTATCAAATGCACTTACGTGACGTTCGTAAAAGGATAATTTTTTTTCATTGAAGTGTAACGAACCTTTATTAATTTAGTCGTTAAGTATTCGATGAACAATTGTCTTTTCCTATGTTAGTAATGTAAACATTGAATTTTGTATTTGTCTGAGTACTAATATCCGATGAACAGTTTGTCTACGTCACCAATTGTCTATAAAAATCGAGTTCCGCACATGAAAGGCAGTAGTGTTGATCGGCATTTTTCCTCAACACGAAGCAAGTCCTCTTTCCCCCTTGGTATCGGTAATTTTCCACCTAGACTGGCCGTATCTAATTCCAATGCACGGCTACCAGTGAATGCAAAATCCGGGGAAGTGGAGTGTGGAAGGCAATCTGATCGCGCGCATCATTAAGCAGATCCGGATTAAGTAATATTTTTATTACATAATATATATTATATTGCATCTTATGACAAATATTCAATTTTAAGTTTGTAATTCAGAAAATAGTATATTTTAGTGTCATATTAAATAAAACTACAAAATAATTTAAATATATTTATTATCCTCTAAATAATATTAATTTATTTAATATTTGTCTTTTCGTAGATTTTACCGAATTAAATAATTTGACTTCATGATTTATTCGTACATCGATATACTTTTCACATTCAGCCCTTACAAGTTCTATTAAATGATTACAATTGTTAGGCAAATTATCAAATTGATGTTCATGCAAATTTTCAAATATGTTCCCATTCAGAAAGTTTTTTAATACATGATAAACAATTTTATTTTTCTGTAGCATAGGAGTTCTGCTTTCATCATTAATTAAAAATTTTATTAATTTTTCTGTTTCTTGGCATATTACTACGACATCTCGAGATGGATACGTCAAACAACCACGATCTTTAATAAAAATTGATTGACTGTACGAATACTGAATCTGAAATTAGTTTTGTTTGCGATTTTTTTTTAACTAAAAATATTTTACAGTAATTCATTCATTATTTTATAATAACAATATCACGTTAATCTCTACACTATGTGGTCGAACAAAATTATAAAGCTAACCCTGGAAACTTGTGACGTTAACCGAAAAATGGCGTACATATTTACCTTTTACATATTCCTTTTTTTTTACTTACCTAAAGAAGGAAACTTTTCAGCGATGCGTACACGTCAAATGCTAGGACACGACTGAGCGCTGGGCTCCAAATCAGGCTCCAAATTGTTTTCACCAAAGTCGCTCTATAAGCCAGTCTAGGTGATCTATGGTAATTTTCCTACCAAGGGTTCTCCCTCCTTACCCTTCCGCCTGGGAACAGAACGTCGGTAATTTTCCCGCCTATTCTTGGAACTCCTTCTTGAAACACCGAGGGTCGGCCCTTTCCCTTTCGGAGTTCCTCACTCGCTCGCCTTTCCCGAATAGCCGCCAACCCGAGTTGAAAGTCGAATCAGGGAAAAGCTTAATTTTCCGTTTTCCGATATTTTCCGGATATTAGTACCGACCGTCACCGATTTGTCAGTGGTGAATTTTGAGAATTGTAAATAAATAAATGGTAGTAACCCCTGGTTTACACTTTCTTTACGGCTGATACCCGGACGGCGACTTTTTGATGTGACATCCGGGTTCACACATAGAAAGTTCGTCACAAAGTCGAGAGTAGACAATTTTTCCTTTACAAAGTCACGCACTGTATCCCTCGATCTATACATATAGTGTATAGTGTAAACTTAAACAAAAAAACATATCTTAAAAATATTTTAGGTACATCATATCCGGTGGCTTAAGGCTTCATCGAAGGGGTGAAGCCGGACTATGTGATCGCTCGCATAGCTGATCGCTTTAACTTATAAAATGTCGGATGAAGAACAGAGTCGGTAGAAAGGAAAATTTGTGACCAAAAGAAAGTATGAGTGCTTGAGAATTAGAAAATAACAAAAGCAGGAAAAAAACTGCTGAAGAAAAGATTGTGAAGCCAGAACCTCCGCACACCGTTCGAGGGTATCAACTAATCGACATAAAGTAGATTGCACAAAGCATGCCCTTTTTACAAAGAATTTTTACGTATTTTATTTTACAAAGAATATTTTTACGTATTTTATTACAAACTGTGACCACGAAGTGATTCGCATGGAAAAGTTTAAATATGTATGATTTAGTTACATGCATAAATCGCATACTACTGCGACTTACTTCTGGGAATACAAATAAGACTTAAGCGTTTAAAGTGATTGCATTTAGGAAAATATAATACAATTTGATATAAATATGTAGTATTATATTGCGATACGATGTTGTTGCAGCCAAAAATATTCTAAAAAATATACTGAAATTATTGAATTTTAAAATGAAAAATGATATTAAAAATGTCATAATTTATCAAAATGCATAAGATCGATATATGTGCTGTGATACAAAGTATAAATATTTCATTGTTTATAGGCTGCTGTATTTTTTACTTCTTGTATTGAAAGTTTATCGTACTTTATAAATAAAAAATATTTCAAAAAACATTCTTCATTTGAAATTTTCCCTTCATTGTTGAATGTAATCCATTTCTAATGACTAATGTGTGTATCGAAAAGTTTTTTCTCTATTGCGCTGTTGCCGTTACTCCTTCGCGTTTATTACTTGGTGGACGACAAGTCAGAACTTTTTATGTTTGATAAATAATTTATTTCTCTGTGAAATGTGCGGTAATCTAATTTCTTTCTTTCTCTCATCTATTAATTAATAATTCAGGTAATTGTCTATATTTTTTTTGTCTTGCCATTTGCATTTTTTCACCCGTAATTTGATTGTAAGGGTACGCATCATAGCATTTCCCGTAAGAACCTATCTTAAATATTTTTGGCATTAATTAAAAACAAAAACAAATCGATAAATAATTCGAAAATTTGATTATGCATTGTAAAAAAATAATACAAAATTGGCTGCATTTTTTTGCAGCACCCGATCCTCCTTAAAAAACCCAACATAATTTTTTTTTATTGGAACGCTATATATCTTGATCTTGAAGGATTAAAATTTAATTACCGCTATAATATAATATTTTAGAGATTTATGTTGCATTCCTTTTGGGATTTGGGTAAATATGGTTTCAAAATTATTATGATCTGTGCAATAACCAGTACGAAAAATGAAAAATAACGTCATAATATTCTCGTCTTATGCAAAAATGTTTTCTAAGGGAAGTAGGGCATTTTGAAGATGGCTTGTTGACATTTTTTTTAATTGTTCAGATCGATGTTTATCTAGAACGATCAATCTTAGGTGGTGAGTGTGATGTAAAAATAATCTTTGGGAGGGTCGATTTATTTCAAATCGATATGAAATCATCCCTAGAATTTGCTGTCTATGTTTGTTGGTTTAATTTCCGGATATCCTGTATATACGAGTATATACAGCGTGTCCGGAAAAATGTGGGAAATCTCTCGGGTGCAGACATGTTCCTGTAAAATTTTTTCGTACAGGCCTCCCTACGAAGATATGTGTCTCTGAAAGACGCCGCTGGAAATCGGTTTTTCTTGAATAACTTTTAAAGTACTTCATATAATTTTAAAAAATTTTATGTGATGGACACTAGTAAGGAACTCTTAAAATAGTGTCCTTGAAACATATTTAGCTTTTTTAGTTTACCGGGGGCGGGCTAAGCTTTACAACTTAATGCCCAAATTTTTAACATCCTGTATGATTATTTAAAATAATAAATCTGGGTAGCTTCAACCTTAAACTAAAAAAAGGTACTCTTGTTTATTGCGATAAAATGAACCGTTTACGAGAAAAAGAATAATAAGCGAATTCATGTTTTATTTTTTAATAAAAAGGGCTGTGATTTCTATTTTTTTTTCTCGACAACATTGATCGTTTACTTCGTTATTAATTTACCGATTTTTGGATTTCGTGGTGAATTTAATTGTGAATTAATTCGAATTATGGAATACACGTTTATTGGGTATGCAGATATGCATCTCATGTATGGTCACATATTACCTACTAACCATATTGGTGTACATGGTGATAAGTGAATAGTCGTGTTGGAAACCGCTCCGTTTAAAATCCTATCTATCTACTAAATTACTGTGTCAAAAAATTACAAATTGTGTCCAGTGCTTTATTGCAAAGTTTTCTTCATCAAGGTGTATATCGCTCGATTGTAAAATAATGTCTACTCGTAATAAAATCGAATTACAATCATTAATCAAGGAAACAATCGGCGAATTATTTACAAACGAACAGTTTATGGCCAAACTAACAAAAACTATTGGCGATAAGCTTGAACAAAAACTCTTAAACATTCAGACGATAGTAGACGAGCAAAACAGAAAAATAAAAGACTGGAACAAAAACTCGATGGTCTGAATCAACGTGGAAAAGTAAACAATGTATGCGTTTATGGAATTCCCGAAGAAAGTGAAGAAAACACAGACGTGAAGTTAAGCAGCCACATTATTAGGTTAATTAATACTAACACCGGGTTAAATATGAGTGAAGCTGACATTGTTACATCACACCGAATAGGCAACATAGGAAACAATAATAAAGCTAGGCCGGTGATAGTTAAGTTTGCGGGACACGATAAAAGGGAGGCTCTACTAAAAAACGCTAAGTGTTTCAAAGGGAAAAACATCTTTATAGCAGAAGACCTCACGAAATCGAGAAGAGAGCTGTTGACAGCAGCAAAAGCAACGGCTGGATGGAATAATGCTTGGTCATATAACGGACAGATATATATTAAGTCAAATGGACGTTCGCTGAAGATACGGAACGTGAATGAGATTTTGGCGCGGTAATAGTGGGAAATTTTTCTTTCTTTAACTGATTTACTGGGGCGATTCTGGTTTTCATCTTGATTTTGTTTTTTTTTTTTTGGTTCTGATCTACCTGAAATAGATTTCACAATTTCACACATAAACCTTGTTGTATTTCTTTTTTTTTTGTGTAATTTCTTTATAATTAGTGTGTATATTATTTTATATTTTTTTATACCTACTTCTAATTACTTTTTGTATTTATATTAGTAATAGTTAGGCAGTAATTTGTATGTTGGAGTTGTTAGATGACTTGGGGGAGTATGACCAGGATAAGACGGTTGTATGTGATACTGTAGCGGAAAAAGTAGGCGCCATTGAGGGTAAGCAATATTTTAACATTGTTCATTTTAATATAAGAAGCTTAAAGAAAAACTATGATCAGCTTTTGTTATATATTCAGTCATTTGACATATATAATATTGATATAATTATTTTGTCGGAGGTTGGAGGATGTAGAAGATTTTAAAATACCTGGTTTTGTCGCCTATTATAATAACTCTGATTATAACCAAAATGATGGTGTAGTCGTGTTTGTTAAAAGTTATATCTATTGCATCTCTGGTATTGTGCAGTTTTCTCAGATGAATTTAATCGAGATCTCCTATGCATTAGATAGTACTAATTTTATTTTGACAGCCTCGTATAGGCCACCAAAATCAGACCTAAGTATGTATATAACAGAATTACAACTATATTATGCTAGTCAAAAAAAGTGTGACGTTAAATTTTTCATAGGAGACATTAATATTGACATCTTAAACACAAATAGTTCGCAGGTAAACAGTTACATTAGTATCATGGCAGAGCTGGGCTTATTCCCATATATTATCAATAAACCAACTCGAGTCACAGAGGAAACGTCGACATTAATCGATCATATATTTATTGGAACTGCAAATAAAGTAGTATTATCGAAATTAGATTTTCAAACATATATATTCAAAACTAACTTAACTGACCATTATACAATTTTATTATCTGTAAATATGAAAAGCCAAATAAAAAAAGTTCATAGAAATACGTGTCATCAAGAATTAAAATCATTAAACTATAAAAAATTTGAGGATTTTATAAAAGAAGAGAAGTGGGAAGAAGTTTATGGGCAAAATAACTCTAATATTGCCTATCATATGTTTATCAGTAAAGTAGTAACCTATATAAACAGATGCACAATTAAAAAGTGCATAACAAAACAGGAGAGAAAGCTAAAACCATGGATGACTCAGGGTCTTCTGAAATCTATACGTCATAGAGATCACCTGAAAAGAAATACGAATAAGTTACGCACAGAAGCATCACAAATTGAGTACAAGAGATATAGAAATTTTCTTAATGCTTTGATAAAAGAAACAAAAAATCGATATTATAATGCTAGAATCTCTGAAGTACAAAATGAGGAAGGTTTGGCGTGAAATTAATAATATAACAAACAAGCCAATCAAGCGGAAAATAGGCTCGATTATAATATTGAAAATGAAAGTGGACAAGAAATTACATCAGATAAAGATAAAGCTAATTATTTTAATGATTTTTTTGCACACATAGGTATAACGGTCCTAATATTAAACATTCTTTTTTCCTTCGACCGGTAAATAGTAATGAACTAATATCCATCATATCAAATTTAAAAAATAATGCTTCCCCGGGGCCGGATGGAATATCGACTTATTTATTAAAAAAATTCCATATTTACTTTATAAATCCCCTTTGTTTTATTATAAATTTAATTTTTCTGTCTGGGGTGGTGCCAAATGCATTTAAAGAGTCCATAACAATTCCAATATTTAAAGCTGGTGACAAAAAAAGTGTCAACAATTACCGACCTATAACTCTCATAAATAACTTTGCGAAAGTCTTTGAAAAAGTGTTAAAAATCAGATTACAATCATTTCTTGAAGAACATAAGATATTATCGTGCTGTCAATTTGGTTTTAGAGAACACATGTCGACGGAAGACACTGTCCATCAACTTGTATGTAATACGGTCAATAAATTAGACAAACAAAAAAAATTCTTGCGGTTTTTCTGGACTTGGCCAAAGCCTTTGATACCGTTAACCACCGAATTTTGTTGAAACGCATGGATGCTGTAGGTATTAGAGGTTTAAATTTAGAGGTTTTTAAGAGTTATTTAGAAAATAGGTCCCAAACAGTTAGAGTTAATAAAGTATATAGTGATCCATTGCCAGTTACCATGGGGGTACCCCAGAGGACGGTGCTGGGTCCAATATTGTTTTTAATATATATAAATAATATTTCTAAACAACAAAACACTACGGGTGTGGTGATATCTTACGCAGATGATACGGCTATCTTATACACAGGTGATTCTTGGACAGAGGTATATAAAAAAGTAGAATGTGAACTAGCTGTATTTTTTGACTGGTTAAATAGTAGCCTTTTAAGCCTTAATATAGATAAAACTAAATACATCGCGTTTACAACTAGTATAATTGATCAACCTATTATAAATAATATCACTATACACAAGAGGAGTTGCACAGATAAACTAAGCTGTTCTTGTCCTAAAATTCATAAAGTAGCAAACATTAAGTACCTTGGAGTTATGATTGATCAGTGTCTACGCTGGACAGATCATATAGAATTCACAGGGAAGCGGCTTAGGCAACTAATACATAAATTTTACCAACTCAGAGATGTAATAGATATCAAGCATATTCTTATGGTTTATGATGCATTGGTAGTGTCTGTAATGAGTTATTGTATAACTGTATGGGGTGGAGCATATAAATCAGTAATGCATAATCTAGAGGTTATACAAAATAGTATATTAAAAATCATTCTAAAAAAAGACAGACTTTACTCCACTGAAATGTTATACAAAGAAGCTAAAGTATTTAGTTTGAGACAGTTGTTCTCTTACCGGTGTTTACTATGGTTTTTTAATTCTGATATGTCTTACGCAACGAATACATATAATACTCGTGTTGTGGCCAATGTTTCTGCAAACATTCCTCTATGCAAAAAAGTCATTCTCAGAGATTTTCATCATATCTCGGTCCTAAATTATTTAATTTATTACCTAAAACAATGAAAACTATCTCAAAAAAATCTGTTTTGAAAAGAGAACTTAAAGCTTACATTATGGCTCAAGCTAGTTTGTGATTGATATACTTGCCTTCAGATTTTGGAATTTTATTTCTTATAACTAGTCACTCCTGGCATACTGTCCTTCAACATCGTTCAGAAATTTTTGGTAAATTGATGAAAATACATTATTTTTTTTGGTGTAGTCATAGTAGTTACAACACGATTAGATTTTTTTTTTTATATATGCATGAATCTCACAACACAAGTTTTACTTAGGTGAGATTCATTCATTACTTTCGCCTGCTATGTAATATATATGGCTAGATATATATATTTTTAGGCTTATTGGATGTTAGGTATTGTGATATTTTTTGTATTGTATGTTTTATTACTGTTGTACCCAATAAATTCAATTCAATTCAATTCAATTCAATTCAATATGCGACAGCTCTTTGATGTGGTAAGTTTCGCCGCGATGACCTTGGACCTTTAACTGGGATGCACGGCGTTGCCAAGTGAGATCAATCAAATCACCAATTTACATAACACACATGTATGGGCTGATGAAAATCCTCATGCCACTATTGTTTCTCGTCATCAACGTCAGTTCCAATCAATGAACATCTGGACAGGAATCATTGGCAATTTCTTTATTGGACTATTCGTACTGCCGGAACCATTGAATGGACAACTTATTTGGAGTTCCTTTAGAACGCTTTTCAAGATTTAATAGAACACTTACTAACTGAAACCTGCCGAACCATGTACTTCATGCACGATAAGGCACCACCTTATTTCAGCGTTGGTGTGGGGGCACACCTGAATAACGTCTATCCAAACCTTTGGATAGGTAAAGGAGGACCTATTGCCTGGCCTCCTCGATCTCCTCTGGATTTTTACCTGTGGGGACACCTCAAGCAATTGGTGTATTCCACTAGGGAGGAACTTCTACATTTCATTGTGATGTGATAAGGAACAATGCTGGGTTATTGTGGCTAGTACAGCAGTCCTCAATTCGTCGTGCCCGCGAGTGTATTAGATTTCACGGAGCCCATGTTGAACCCTCTTATGAAGTTTTTCAATAATTTCGTTAAGATGCCTCCTGGGATACCACTGCGTTTATTTTAACTTAGTATTTTTTCGGATTAAACATCTTAAAATGAAACTTTCCTGTTGTTTGAATGACTTTCGTATAGCACTTTGTTGCCGAGAAAAAAAAATGGAAATCATAGCCCTTTTTATTAAAAATAAAACATGAATTCGTTTATTATCCTTTTTCTCGTAAACGGTTCATTTTCTCGACAATAAACAAGAGGACCTACATTTTTTTTAAACTAAGGTTCAAGCTACCCACATTTATTATTTTAAAGTCTTTATCATACAGGGTGTTAAAAATGTAGGCATTAAGTTATAAAACTTAGCCCGCCCCTGGTAAACTAAAAAAGCTAAATATTAGTGTCCATCACATAATATTTTTATTAAATTATATTAGTGTTTTAAAAGTTATTAAAAAAAAAAAACGATTTCCAGCGGCGTCCTTCAGGGACACAATCATATCTCCGTAGGGAGGGCTTGTATGAAAAAATTTTATAGGGACTTGTCATCTTATTTTTTCATGTTCTATCTACACCACATTTCCACGGACACCCTGTGGATTTTATTCTGCTCCACTCGAAGCTTTGTTTATCGACTATAGAAATTTCCTGTTCTTGAGATCCATAACTACATTATTTTTATTAGATTATTCTTAAAACTCTGAAATAAATTTCTATGAAATTTTATTTCTTTGTGAGATGATAAATTGGTTTTTTGAACTGAGCCACTGTTTATCAGTTGGTAGCTTGTATGTATGGTTAAGATGATGATAATTCCTTTTTCTTTCTTTTTAAATATGTGGTTAACCTTATAGTGACTTTTACAATGTTTAACTAGTTTCTGTTTGGCTATCGCAATGTTTAACTTTCAAGAAATTGTACAAGAATTGGGGATTTACGTAGTTTGGTTTAAAGTAAAATTGTGATACCTCCCAGTGGTTAACGATATATGCAGTATTCGTTTTTTGGTAGAGGCTGGTCTTTCGGGAATTCAGTTTACGACAATGGAATATTGACATGTTTTTGAAAATTGGATTAGGTACATACCTACCAATATGTTTATGATTGTGAAAGTTTAAAAAAGTATCCACTTGATGAAATAAATCTGAAAGTTTTATTCTTTTATAAATATTCGGGACTGGAAATCTAATAACAATGACAATAATACGTAATGAAATTTGTAATACACGTAAATCAAAAGGTAATTCGTTTCAGATTGAAACTTGGTTTAATCGTTAGTTTAGGCAAAAAGAAATAATATTTCCCAAAAAGTGTCAGTTTAAAACAACAAGATCATTGTTTAAACAATGATTATAATGTAAACAGGAGTTTTTGCTTTTGTTTATACTTATAGGTTTTCAAAAAACCTTCATTTGAGACCTGCTAAATTAAAATCTATTAACAATTTGTTTAAATAATTGCAAAAAATCAGCGAAATTTGAATTTGCTATAAATAGAAGAAAAGAGCATAAATCGTCTCTAAACTGCAGTAAAAGTTGTATTTTAAATTCTTGAAAAATTAACAGGATTACGAATATCAAAGTGGCTTTAAAAAATATTCATTCTTTGCAAAGTTATTAACGAAAGACCTTATAAACAAATTACTCTATTTGTTTATACGCCGTTTTGAGGATGTTAGCCTATGAAATTACAATTTCCAATTGCATATCTTGAAAATATAAGTCAAGACGAAACAAATGAACCCTCGTAAGGCCGTTTATTATAACGCTAACAACCGCGTTTTTGCAATTGAAAAAATGCGATTTCTATAATAAATAAAAGCAAAAACTCCTGTTGGGGAGGGCTTTTTAATAGGTAGGTACAGCTAAAAAACTCTATTTCTGATTATTTTTACATTATAATCATTATTTAAACAATCTTCTTGTTGTTTTAAACCGATACTTTTTGGGAAATATTATTTCTTTTTGTCTAAACTAACGATTAAATCAAGTTTCAATCTGAAACGAATTTTTTTACAATTTTTTTTTCATTTACTGGGCCGTATGTACCTAATTGGAAGCAATAAATAAAATAGGCTTTAGTGCATAAATAATTTTACTCCATAGGGGATATTTTATTATAATAAAAAACATTAAAATCGACGAAAATGATAATAGTAATTATTAACAACTGTCACTTTGACAACCGCTCACTACAATATTTTCGTTTTAATACCCATATGCAGATCAGAATATGTATAGCAACAAAATATTTTTCTTTCTTAAAAAACGATTACATCCGGGCATGTAGTCCATAGAGTAGTTGCCCTCAGCAATATAATCAGTTGAAAAATAATAAAATTATCTTGTAAATGTCTTTTTGATAGTAGGAAGGGTAATTTATATAAGTTTCTCCTCATTTTAAAAAAAATAAACACAATTTTTCTGTTCCCGTTTGAAGCACCATACCATAAGGAGAGATATTTTTAATTGAAGGACCTCTCTTAAGTTTTTCATAGGTACTTATTTATTTCTACCTTGTTTACATAAATAAGTTCCCATGACGCTAATTTACAGTTTAAAATGTCAGTAACTATAGAACCTAATAATGTAATTCTACAGGAAAAATTTGATGGATACGTAACACCACATACATATGTATAAAACAATAAGTAAAATTCAGTTCATTTTAATTTTTTTTCTCTTGTTTTGCTAAGCGAGTGTAGTCCGTTGTTTCAAAAACATTTTTATATTTGAAGTTCAACTGAAGCTCTGTGTTTTTTTGGTAATAATTGTTACGTCATAATAAATGTAATTTTCCTTGAAACAGAAAAATATATTTTAAAGATAAGATTTAAATGGTTATGGAAAAATGGGTTTCAATATATGAAATTTGGTATTGATTCTTCAGTTCGTTTAGAAGATATTAAAATGTCTTTCCACGCTTGATGAAATTGGATAGCGATTCCTACCGATTAAAACAATAAATAGTCAGAATTGATCTCTAGTATATTTTCACTTTTTTGACAAAAAAATACTCTGCAAAAGACAGAATATAAGAATACTCTATAATATATATTTAACATAAAAATGTTAGTTGATGTTTACTTTTAGCTACAAAGTTGTCATTACATTTTTATATATACTTTTTTTGATGATTCGGATAAAATATTAAAAATGAACTTTTATTACGCAGGCTTATAGGTATTAGACAGCGGTCTGACTGGTTTTAAAAAACAAATTGTGGCAGATATCTCATTATTAATCTTCAGGTTTTATAGAATTGCCTTAAAAGGTCATCGACATCCAAAGAAAAGAAAAACATTATCTGTTACTCATCAAATCTCCCATGTCCACATTAAAAAGCGTGTTTTTTTTACAATATACAAATAAATAAATATTAGTAGATTGTTTTCAAAAAAATGTTGTGACAAAGTAAATTATAAAAAATTTAGTTCACATTCTATAGGAGTGGCTCCTTTTCATTGTTAAATGATGTAAATTGACTTGAAAATTATTTTTAATATAATATTATAATTGTTTTTAATATTTAAACACTGATCGTATATCTCTCTTTTTTATGGTTTTTTAATTTAATCTCAGGTTATGTAAGTATGTAATAAGCTTTTATAATTTATTATTATAATGCAGATATTAATTACATTTTATAGATGTCTTGAGAAAGGAAATAAATCGAAAGCTTGATAACAAATACAGAGTGTTCTTATTATATTAGCCCTTAGCAATGTTGACAGCATTCCTAAATACGTCACTGTTTTTCTATATACAGGGTGCGCCATGTAACTAACACTCCCGCTGCCAATATCTCCGAAAGCAAGAAATTTATTTTAGTTCCGGTAACTAGGGTTGTTAGGTTTCTCAAATAGCTTCAAATTGCAGTTAGAATTGTTAGTTCAAATTTCTGTATAGATGGCGTGGCGATACTAAAACAATTTTTGATCCCTGAGACGTGGAAATGCGGTCCATCTGAAAGAACGTCAAATTTTGAGTAATTTCTGTAATATAAAATTTTTTCCAATATTTACTTGTTTTCGAGACATGTCGACTTCAATATGCAATGTATGATATAACAGGAAAATATATTATTTTATTTAAACCGCATTGAGACAAGACATTCTTTCAAAATATTGTTATAATGGCTTTATTCACACCACATACTAACTAACAAACAATAAATTATATAAAAAAACAAATGATCAACTATAGAAAAAAAATTACAATGTTAAATCCTACAAGGGGCAGAGACGAACCGTATTTTATCAGATATTATTAAAAAATTCAGTCGTAGGTGGATCATGTCATTTGTTTAAAATAAAACATATAAACAGATGACACATATTACTTTTCCAATAATTACAGTTTTATCAGCTTTACGTCTTTCAATCTAACTATACTAGTTATAAGATTTACCATTGTACAATTATTTATTTTTTTATAATTTATTGTTTATTAGTTACTATGTGGTGTGAATAAAGCCATTATAACAATATTTTAAAAGAATATTTTGTCTCAGTGTGATTTAAATAAAATAATAGACTTTCCTGTTACATCCTACATTGCATATTGAAGTCGAAATTTCTCGAAAACAAGTAAATATTGGGAAAAACTTTACATTACAAAAATTACTCAAAATTTAACTATCTTTCAGATGGACTGCATTCCACGTTAAAGGAATCAAAAAAATTTTTAGTATCGCCACGCCATCTATATAGAGAAATTTGAACTAACAATTCTAACTGCAATTTGAAGCTATTCGAGCGATCTAACAACCCCAGTTTCCGGAACTAAAATAAATTTGTTCATTTTAGAGATATTGGCAGCGGGAGTGTTAAATGGTACACCCTGTATACAGTGTACCACTAAGAGGGCCCAGTAGGATTATTTCAAAAAGTAGTCATAATTGAAATCTGAAAATTTGTATACAAGGATTTATCAAAAAGATCTATTCAATGAAAATTGTGTCACTTCCTCGCACTTGCGGTTATACCGGAAGTCGTCATCAACTCTGTTATTTCAAATTGAACACTCTGTATATTTATGTATTTTAAAATTCTAACCATTCAAATTTTCTTTAAAATGATATTATAGTTGCCTATACCCAAACTCAACAGTTCTTGTGTAATTTACAAATTATTGATTTCAACACAGAACACAGAAAAATCTAGGGTGGATTTGATGAATAAACGGTGTCTGATTACTGAACTGTAATTTTTATTATAGTTATACCTTCATAAAAAACAATGATTCAGCATATTAAATTAAAAAGAGATGATGCTATAAATAAACCCACCATAGGTACCGTAGATTTTTCGGTGTTGAAATCAATAATTTCCAATTCACAAAAGAACTGTTGACTTTGGGTATATGAAACTATAGTATCATTTTAAGGTAAATTGAATTGTGCATCCATTAATGTAATAATATACAGGATGTGCCATTTAAAATTTTTGAGTAAATTCAACTTCAACGTCACAATATTGGCACTCTCAATTATTTTCGAAAATTGGTAATAACTTGAAAACTCACATTTTGGCCTATAGTACCTTATATGAAATTAGTCTAGAATTTACCGTAGAATTTAAAAATGCATAAACATATATAGTGTTCCATTTGAAATAACAGAGTTGATGATGACTTCCGGTATAACCAGAAGTGGGAGAATGTTGACACTATTTCCATTGATGTTTTTGATAAACCCCTGTATAAAAATTTTCAGTCCAGGCGGTATGTTTCGGGTTGGGTGAAACGCATATGATCGGAGATTTTTGCTTTAACGGCTTCTAAATAACATCAGAAATGGTAATATTTCTATGCAAATAAAAAAAAACGTTGGCTTAATTGTTATTGCAAAAAAGTATAAAAAATAGCAAAAAATTATTAGCAACTATTCATTTTAGAAAAAATGAAAGAGGAAAAAAATTTTGTAATTAAATTTTAATCAAGATAGAGTTAGTTGCAATTCTAAAAAATAATTATTGTTATTGCAAAAGTCGGAAAAATTATTTATAAAATTGCAAAAAATGCTAGTTTATTTGTCAATTTTTTTTAGACACTTGAATAATATCTAGGATCTTCATACTTTTCCCAATTAAACTTCTTAGTGCATAGAATCATCACACCGAATTTCATCCAATTCGGTTCTATAGTTCTTACATAATACCTAATTGTTTAATTTTTTTTTAAATTAAAGAATTTTCAAAATCATATTTCTAAAAATCTAAAGCCTTTGAATACTTGAAAATTTCACAACAAAAAGAGGTCTCAAGCTTTAAAATGATTTTTGAAAAATTCAAATCGGACGATTATGTGAGCAGTAGTGATTGTTTAAACATTTTCGCAATTTTTAATAAACAATTGCAATAATTTAATGTTTTGTCAATTTTTTTTTATTTTAAAATATGGTTTCAAAATACTCGGAAAGACGAGTATTTTAAAAAAAACTGATGATCCGCCCATTATTTTCGGAGTTATAGCCCGTTAAAGTTAACCCTTATTTACAGCAAAACTATAAGGGAGTAAGGGCTTTAAAAAATATTCATTCTTTGCAAAGTTATTAACGAAAAACCTTATAAACAAATTACTCTATTTGTTTATACGCCGTTTTGAGGAGGTTAGCCTATGAAATTACAATTTCCAATTGCATATCTTGAAAATATAAGTCAAGACGAAACAAATGAACTCTCGTAAGGCCGTTTATTATAACGCTAACAACCGCGTTTTTGCAATTGAAAAAATGCGATTTCTAATAAATAAAAGCAAAAACTCCTGTTGGGGAGCGCTTTTTAATATGTAGGTACAGCTAAAAAACTCCATTTTTGATTATTTTTACATTATAATCATTATTTAAACAATCATCTTGTTGTTTTAAACCGATACTTTTTGGGAAATATTATTTCTTTTTGCCTAAACTAACGATTAAATCAAGTTTCAATCTGAAACGAATTTTTTTTACAATTTTCTTGATGCGAAAATGTTTAAACAATCACCACTGTTCACATAATCGTCCGATTTAAGTTTTTCAAAAATCATTTTAAAGCTTGAGACCTCTTCTCTTTGTTGTGAAATTTTTAAGTATTCAAAGGCTTTAGATTTTTAGAAATTTGATTTTGAAAATTTTTTAATTAAAAAAAAATTAAACAATTAGGTATTATGTAAAAACTATGGAACCGAATTGGATGAAATTTGGTGTGATGATTCTATGCACTAAAAAGTTTAATTGGGAAAAGTATGAAGATCCTAGGTATTATGCAAGTGTCTGAAAAAAATTGACAGATAAATTAGCATTTTTTGCAATTTTTCGATGCCATAAATCTAGGTAAGCAAAAGATACCTAACGGGAAAAATTATTGCTAGATGCCCCAACTAGCATTGAATTATGTAATAAAAAATAGTAACAAAATTATATTTTAAATTGCCAGTGTTGCCAGAAACAAGTACTCCGCGGGCTATATGCCCCGACCGGCATTGAATTATACTCGCAAAACCTAGTACAACAGCTGGGAACTTCTTAAAGCTATTGAAATATCATACTGACAGTAGTGTTGATAATTAAGTGTGTTAGTTCACTTAAAATATCATACTTGTTTCAAATTATTAATTTAATTTATTTTTGGCGAACTGATATGTTGCTCACTTTAGGCGAATGTCACGGTAATTCGAGGGCTGTTAGACGGTATATGGATAAATTTTCAAATCGTCGCATGCCACACAGATGAACTTTCAGGAATATTGAATGTCGAAAATGGTTCATTTAAATCCAGACATAATGATGCTGGTCAAGCTCGATATGTTCGAGCAAGTGGTACTGAAGACATGATTTTAAATATTGTGGAGGAAAATTCTACAGTTTCCACAAGTCAAATTTCTCGACGCCTAAAAGGCAATGTATCACAATCTGTAGTGTGGCGAGTGTTACGAGAGCAACAGTTAAGGCTGCACCATATACAAAATTGTTGCCTGAAGACTTTCCTAGAAGAGTTCTCCTGATCTGAATCCGTGTGATTTTTACCTTTGGAGTCACCTTAAAGGCCTAGTTTATTCTACACCAGTACATAAATTTGAAAACCTCGAAGTTCGTGTACGAAATGCAGAAAATGAACTTCGCAATAAAATTGAAAATTTGAATCGAGTGAACTACAATTTTAGACGAAGACTTTGTCCGTGCTTTCAGGCAGGAGGATTTTGAGAATAATATTTAGCTAATTAATAATAATAATTTATACGGTCGATAGCCGCACGGTTTAAGGCGTCAGTACTTAAATCGATGTGTCGATCTGCCCGGGTTTCGAATTCCGCGGCCGGTAGACTGTAGATTAACAATGCTTATACGAAGGATTGGCACCCTCTGTGCAGGTATGGTAGGGTGGAACAATGTTGGCTTGGGTCAATGTGAGAGATTGACACCGGTCGGCATTTGACCACCCCCCTAATTAATGAGGTTTTCCAGGTTTCCCTCATTCCTGCACTGAACGATGGTTTGGGCCTACCAACATAAGTCGTTCCTGGGCGCAAATGCGGCCTGCGTAATAATAATATGCCGCCTCCTCTCCCGCACAAGTCTCCGACTTCTGGGCTAATTCTCGTAGTTAGAATGAGGAGTAGAGATATTATTATTAT
>NW_019416717.1:910692-919125 GCF_000390285.2 Anoplophora glabripennis | reverse complement strand
TATTATTATTATTATTAATTAGTATTTTTTAATAATACATTTTGTTGAAATTGTCAATTAATACATTTAATGTAATTAATTACCTACTAATAATAAGAATTAATACATTTAATAGTACCTTTCTTGCCGTTCGACTTTTTTACTTTAAAATAATCAATACAATTAAATTATCTCATTTAATATTAGTTGTATCAAAAAATTTCAAGAGAAAAAAAAAACCTTATCTGTCCAATAATGCTGCACAAGCCATCAAAATAAGGAGTTAAAAATACAGGGTGACACAAACAGCGACTACCCCTACAGTACACCACGTCGTAAATGCATTTTTTTGATTTTTTTGATGTTCACTTCAAAACATGGCTATTTATTAGCATTGGTCGGGTGCCAAAAAAATATCTTCAGGCATTTAGGAGAAATTTGTATTTGTATTTTTTTTGTTTTAACTTTGAGCGACTGTAACACGTTAGGGGTGCACTTTGGTATCTAGGTAAATTAATTCAAACAGTCTATTTTGACCGCTAGTTTCTGCCCTATAAGGTTAACTACATATTTTAAAATCACTGTATAGTAATCCGAAATATCCGAGAGCTAATAAGTAGGATACACTCGTATGCCTCCTATAAAAAACTCGCCTAAATTTACATAGCCTCTGTGAATACACCGACATACAGACCACTAGAAGGTGGACAAGCATCGCGAGCATTCCTCGGATGATCACTCATCTAAGTACTAATCGCTATCAGAGTTTGCTTGTCTTTTCATATCAATGATATGAAGGCCAAGTCGCTAGGCCGCACTTGTCTTATAAGATCTCTTCGTAGCAGCTGTTTTTACATGATTATTATTCTTAGCCAAGATTGATTATGAAAACACTATGAATGCAAGATATTTCTTTGAATGATTTATTATTTAATAATTTCAATAGGTACCTCAAGTATTTTGTATTAATTATATTTAGACATATCATTTTTAGTTTTTATTTTTGATAATTATTTATTACTAGCTGTTTACTAGACATTGTCGTGGTATAATTCAGTGCTAGTTGGGACATAGAGTAGCTGTTTCCAGCAATATCAGCAGTTAGGAATCTTGTCTGGGATTGCATACGTAGATTTCTAATATGGAACGACTTTGTTTCATTTTTTAGAAAACATTTTTGAATTTGTTGAATTTACTTAATACCTTTGAATTATCTAAACGTATCATCTTTACTAATTTCTAATTTGCATGAAATAATAATAGTTGATTCACTCAGTTTCTATGGTAATATATGGCTTTCCAGCATTTTCAGATTGGTTGATTAGAATTTCGTGAAAAATTATAGCAATCACAGCGGGTGAAACAGAATGTTGTGTTTTAATGTAATCTTGATCTTATCCTTTTAATAATTTTTAATTCTGTCGATATATAATTGCCAAAATTAATGTTTTTTTATGAAGACTATGTATATATTTGATGAAATAAATGTGATCTGTTTTTCAGAGGGATCAAACTGCAAATCACCTGACGTACCAGATGGGACATGTACGAGGGCGACAATGTGTCCTCCAGCAATTGAATCTCTTAAAAGAACTCATTCTTCTGGGTTAAAAAGATGCGGGTTTGTTGATAGAGACGAACTAGTTTGTTGTCCATCGGTTAATATCAGGAAACCTGATGATAATGACCTTACTTCGACAGAAATTGATAACATATTTACTTCAACAGAAGATAACAGTAAACCAACAAGATTTATTAAAAGAAAATATGAACAAGGTAAGATTTATTATTACTTTACCCTGAAAGCTTAAAATTTTTCTTAAATTTTTCATTAAATAATTATTGATTTTTATTAATATTAATAATTATTTAAAATAAAAATAAGAGAAAAATTTATTCAAGTCACAGCTGAATCCGAAGTCAAAATTTCCGGATCGATTCGTGTTTTGATCCTAATATCAAGACACTCTAGAAAGCGGTTTTTGAGATTTCAAACTGACTTGAGTAGTGAGTAATTGAAAAAGCAATCGAATTAATGATTTCATTGTACCATAGTCCCTGAACCATATAATCCAGGATATCCTAAACTACAAGACTGTGGGTTGGTAGGTTTTAGGCCAGTCAAATTGTAGAAAATACCTCGTTTTTTGCCAAAATTTAGTTCAGTAAACAATGACACGTAAAAATCAGGAAAAATTCCGTAGAATTGAATGAACTACTTTACCCCAGCTGAATGATAGGGCTTCATTTTCAAAATGGCGTTCAAAGTTCGCAAAAAATTTAAAAAACAACTGAACAATGTAGAAAAAAAAATTTTTCAGGCAAAAGTTGTAGAACTTTTTATAACAAGAATTTTGAGCCCAGTCAGATGTCGATTGATAAACAAATGTTGCAAAAAAACTGCTAAAAATCGCATTTTTTAAAAACTTCTATATATTTAAATCGAAAAAAGATTATTTTTACGAAACTTTCAGAATATGTAGTCCTTGACAAGTAGAAGTGCACTTTTGTAAAATATCAAAATATTTTATAGTATTTGCGAGTTTTTCGTTTCAATAAATCATACAGTAATGCACTCACGTGACCCATTTTGGGCTTAAAATTTTCTCTAAGAGTTGTACTTTCCTGTATTAATTATGCGCGTATTGCAAAATAATTGGAAATATGTGAAAAATGTACCGAAACTTTGACTTCTTTTTTCTGGTCGAAAAATGTTGGTCTTTTTCTTATCGTTGAAATTTAATCGGAATGGCATTATTGCCATTTGAAAGCTGACATTTTTTTACGAATTAAAAAAAATGTCCTACGACTAATAGGAGCCGAATGCCGTCGCCTTATTGGGAGCACCTGGGAACTGAAACCAAAGATGTCATACTGGTTGTATACATGAAAAATTTTAAGGAATTTGAAGGTCATTGTGTTTTGCAAGTACCCCAAAATGAATACTGCCAGTGTGTACAGTAGCTACTTAGATACAATGCGCGAAATAAAATTCCAACGTGTGGGGGCTGAAGTGGATAATCGATCAACCAACCCAGTTAGGATATAATTATGTAGATTACTGTAATAGTTCATTCTGTATAGTTTTTGAAGTTCCTTTAAAAACATGGGCATCACTAAGATGTTTATCTAAAACGGGATCAATTTTTGCACTATAGCCTACTGTCAGTTCTAAAAATACCCCTTTGTTTACCGAATCACTTTTTGTCCACGAAGAGAAAGGTTACATGTACCACATAGTTTTAAGATATTTAAAATTTTTGAAAGAAGCAATCGATTTTTCTTAACTGTTTCGTTATGACTATTTACTATTTATTTGTTCTGCATAAGCACTATTTAAACAAGAAGCAATATTTACTCTTCCTAAAAGTAAAAAACTCACCAACTTATGTTTGTGTTTACGAGAATTTTCATGTTTCTTAATTTTAATTTCTAAATGTTTCAAGTCAGAAACTCCAGTTTTCGTCCAGTTTTCGTCCAGTTTTCTTCGCCTCCTCCAAACAATAAACATACAAAACAAAAAAATCTATTTGTTTGGTCACAACCACACAACCACAGGGTCTCATAAATGTTTTTATCAAATTTGCGAATGCCGGCCCACTTTTTACACTCTTTCTGCACCTCAACTAAATTCAACACTGGCGTTGGACGGCCGTTATTTTTCAATTCGACTTTTTCCTCTAAACTAAATTACTAATAACAAGTTTTTTTATTTCACAAACCCTCATTTTAAAATTAAACTTATAAAATATAATGTCTTAAAAAGCGCCAAAGCAAAAACAAAACACATATAACCACACTTCAGTGATACGGGTTACTGCCTCATGGAGTCCCAAAACAAAGCGCGTGAGCGCGCGAACCTATCGTCGCCTATCCCCTCCACGTGCCAATTTGTCCAATCATATGTAAAAATATGCTTGCACGATGGACTCAGATTTCATGGTCCGCAATGGAGTGGAGATTGCGCGCGCGGTTAAATATAACTCTTTGGTACGATCATAGATGGCAGATGGCATTAATCTGAGCTACGTTCACGGAGTACATGCACTTTATGCAACCAACCTAACATCCATTGATTGCATGCTATTTAGATTTCTTATTGATTTAAATAAATACATTATTTTAAGTTTATTGTTTGAAAATATCTGGGGGGGGGGGGGGCGGAGTCCCAGAGTCCTCCTCCATGAGCCGCCACTGGGAAAAACTGAATAGAATTCAGAGCTGCACTAGAAGTCATACTAAATCTACCACCGCTGCATATAGTGGTAGAGAGAGAAGCGCGGCTAGCAGCATATCGAGTCAGGAATAACAATGACTGGAGGGGTAGTTCCTATTCCAGGATCATGGACACATCTATGTTGGAACCAATTTTTGGGATGTATCTGACAAGATGGTTCCAAGGTTTCACTTCTACAAGCCATTTGGGACTCGAATAGAGGATCAAAGCAAATGGGAGGAAATATTTAATACCCTGCAAAGGTGGAGGCTACTATGGTTTACAGATGGCTCCAAAATGACCAGAGAGACGGGTGCAGGAATATATGGACTCAGACCCAGATGGAGTGCAAGCTACAGTCTGGGGGTTCCCTACCGTATTCCAAGCAGAAATTTTCGCGATAATGGCGTGTCTGGTAGATAATGTACGTAGAGGTTATAAACGTAAACTCATATATACAGAGTGATCCAGAACTTATCAAAAAAAAAAAAAATTCTGGATGTACAGGGGACCCTTAGAAATACAATTTTGTAAAGAAAAAATCAAAAAGGGCAATTCGAAAATTACTTAAAAATACACTTCTGCACGACACTGGAAACTGGTCCACTGTAAAACCTGACCTCGCACAATGCGACCGGCATGACGATGTGATAAAAACGGACAAAAACTTTCGCAAGGAAAGAAATATGTAAATAGAATTTTATCGAACCTATTTTATATCGGCAAATTCAACTGCTTTTGCCTTTATTAATTAATAAAATTAATTTGTGTTTTTAAATAATAAAATCATTTGACATACCCGATGTTACAACAATTGTTCAAAATTTTGGTTCCGTTGTACTCAGTTTCTACGAACTAACACAAATCACAAATGTTGTGTTGTTTCACCATGAATTAAAACGATATCCATCAACTCCGAGTACACGGACACTAACTACCCATTTTTGACACTAACTACTAAAAACCTGTTGTAAACACAGATAACAGGTAAATATCGCAACGACGATTGCAAAATCAGTATTCGGAGTCGCTGAGGCCACGTGGCGAATGACGCTAGAGACTACAGTTGTCCAGCTATGTAGTGGTTGAATGTACTATAACTTCAATATCTTTTTCTCGGAAACTATAAGGATTTTACAAAATTTTTTTTTACGATATTGATTCCATTTCTCATGCTACATCTATTTCCAAAATTTTTTGGAGAAGTTGTGAATCACCCTGTGATAGTCAAGCTGCAATTAAAGCTTTAGGCGTACACAAGATAAGTTCAAACCTGGTGTGGGATTATTTACAAATGCTGTCTGAACTGTCCACCAATAATACAGTTAGACTGTGTTGGGTGCCAGGGCACAAATGGACTAGGCGGTATCTGTTTTGGTTTGGGTGAATCGTATATCCACGGAGATTTTTGACTTTTTGGCTTTCAAATATCACTAGAAATGAAAATTTTTCTATGCGCATAAAAAAAACGTGGGCTTAACATTTGGCGGCACAATATGTTAAAAAAATCGAAAAATTTCATATTTTTCTTCATATTTAATTATGTATCTTTCCAAGAGTTGATTTTAGGCGAAAATGGTAGAGGAAAAAAATGTTTGTAATTAAATTTTTTACAAAACAACTAGTTACAAATCGAATGAATCATGATTATTATGGTAAAAACAGAAAAAATCGCAAAAATGGGGTTAAAAAACAATACGTTTTAGGAAATTTTTTGGGGTATTTAAATCGGGTATAGCACTTTTTCGTGAATTTTTGCTATTTTTGACCTGCTTTTTGAGGTTAGGAAATTCCTGTGATGTGATAGCTCAATTCTGACACCGGATTCGTGATCAGGTGGCAAAAATACTACGGATAACATAAGTCGCATGAAAAGTAGAGACAACTTTTTTTGTGTGTGTGGCTGTGTTATTAACCAAGCTCTTCATATATGGCCACAGAAAAAACTATCGGCTTAAGGTTCTGTCTTCTTGTGGTCGGGGGCCTGTTCAACGCTATGTATATTAAGTACCCCAAAAGAGCAAACACTTCACATCTAAATTAGGCAGGTGCTTTGCTGTGCATGAACTAGGCCTTCCGTAAGGCACCTTTAGACAAATTCTCAAATAATGTATCTTGCAGAAATCGATAATTTTGTCCCTCTACTCCTTTTAAAATTTTGTGAATCTCTTTTTAAGCTATCTTTACTTTTAAAATTTTGAAAATTGTCACGAAAAAATATAAAGTAAGCTGGACAATATTGTCAAAAGTAAAAATCTTAAAATTCAGCAACAGGCTTGTAGAATAACAATAACTGTTATTAGCTATTAAAAAAATAGAACAAATGTTTCAAAGTAGAATTTCTAAACAAAACTTCAATAGAACGTATCAGTTTTATTAAACTAAAATATGCTTTCTCAGTCTTTTTAAACAGTCTATAAACATTTTAAGTTATAATAGTTTTAATTATGATATAAGCAGCAATATATAGAAAATATATCTAAAAATAATAAGTTAGAGTTGTTGTTTCAGTGAAATGTAAACACCTTATTCTATCAATTACGGGACATAATAACATTGTTCTTTTATTATTTAAAGCAACTTCAACACAATCGTTGGTAATATTTTTGTATGTATATTTCCTATTATGACTGAATCGCCCTATATTTTGTACTGTCTTGTAGAAAAAAAAACTTCTAATATAAAAATTGAAGAATACAAAATAATAACCAAATAAAAATAAAATAAATGCAAAATTTAATTGTAGATTGCAAAAAATGGACAAAAGATCAGCTGATTCATGACTACAGATGTCGTAACTTTGGCCACTTTGTTTTTGGTTTTTAATAAATTAATCTGTGCACATTTCTATTAGGAAAATTGTAATAATCTTCCAATGAAATGAAATATACTAAATATATTTACATTGAGCCTTATGCCAATATTCCGAAAACCGCATCAAATTTATTTTGAAGTCGAACAAACTTCTTTGCAGGCACAGTTTGCAGGAACCACATTTAGGGTACCTATGGTTAAAGATAACATAATACTTCCCAATAATAATACTTATTAGTAAAATAAATTTTTTCTGGGACTCTGTTGACGATTAATAGCGTACACGTGGGCAAAATGTCATATTTTACGCTATGCATTGTGTGTTAGTGTTGCTGTCCTTTAGTATCTCATTAATATCCCTAATATCCTTAATCCTTAATAGTTGAAGTTACTGCTTTAAGTTCAAAATACATAACCTTATTTGTATCCTCTAAAAACAAATACAGGGTGGGCCACCAGTAACGCCTCGATTGCTAGGGACCAAACGGCAAATGTTACAAAAACCTGTTTAGGTGGGTATGTGTAGGTTGATTACGACTACATTTTAAAAATACTTTGAAATATACAGGGTGTCCAGGAAAAGCGTACCATATCAAACTTATGTATTTTTAAATGGAACACCCTGTATTTTGCTGCATTTTTGAAAGCACCATAAAAAATAGGTCAACTTTATTAAAGGTTCTGCATACCTAGGACTTACACTCGGACTTACAGTTTGTGAGATATTTCAATTTTAGTGAAAATGCAGGTTTAGCGTAGAAATTTAATATTTGCAATAAAAAAATAATTTTATGGAAGCAGCTTTGGAGAGTGTATTTTAGATCCTCGAAGTTATAAATTATTATATTTATCGTCACTTAGTATTATACAGGGACAGGGTGTTCAAAAAAACTGGTGAATACTTATCTCAATTTTAAACAGAAATAACTTGGTTATTTTAAATGGGACACCCAGTATATTTTTACTTTGGAAGTTGTGAAATTTAAAACTCTCAAACTGTAGATACTATCCCTATCTCTATAACCTGTAACTATACTTATCAATAACTGTTTTGAAGATATTTGTGCCGTTTCGTTTTTTATCGATTTTTTTTTGTGATCCACGTGTCGTTATCGAGATCTTAAATTTTGAGTAATTTTTGTAATATGAAGTTTTTCCCAATACAGGGTGTATCTTAAGTGATGACTTTAATTTCAAGGGGTGATTCCTTGTCATATTTTAAGCAAAAAAGTGCATATGAACATCGGTCCGCAAGTGCTTCGTTACCGAGATACAGGGTGTCAAAGTTGGGAAAATAAATCGCATTTTCTTAAATATCTTTCGACTGATTCGAAATAATTTAATGAAATTTCATACACGGGGGTTTTTTGGAATGACAAATTCAAAGCTGTGGTCAATTTAGGTGTATTTTTTTGAGGGCGCCA
>NW_019416717.1:895662-910075 GCF_000390285.2 Anoplophora glabripennis | reverse complement strand
CCGTTAGAGATAGGTATAGGGAACCGTTACACAGTTTGAAAGAGTTTTAAATTTCCTAACTAAAAATATACTGGGTGTACCATTTAATATAACCAAGTTATTGCTGTTTAAAGTTGAGAGAAGTATTCAGCAGTTTTTTGAACACCCTGTATAATACTAAGTGACGACAAATATAACAATTTATAACTTCAAGGATCTAAAATAGACCCTCCAAAGCTGCTTCTTTAAAATTATTTTTTTATTGCTAATATTAAATTTCTACGCTATAAAATATCTCACAAACTGCAAGTCCTAGGTATGCAGAACCTTCAATAAAGTTCACCTATTGTTTTACGGTGCCTTCAAAAATGCAGTAAAATACAGGGTGTTCCATTTAAAAATACATAACTTTGATATGGTACGCTTTTCCTGGACACCCTATATATTTCAAAATATTTTTAAAATGTAGCCGTAATCAACCTACATATACCCACCTAAACAGATTTCTATAACATTTGCCGTTTGGTCCTTAGCGACCGAGGCGTTAGGTACTGGTGGCCCACCAGTGATCTTAGTCCCAAACATACGCATTTCTAATATTAAAAATTCTTTGTCCGTGAAAACACAGTCTATGCAAAGAATGCATCGTGTAAATTGTGGGTGTTATCAGGTAGACTCAATCGCCTGCAAAATTCCCATGTGCGTGCAAAATTCGCAGATTTTAAAACGTGTTCGGTACTGTAATGATAATGATATATTGCGGTACCTCTATTGACTCTGTATAATGAAGTTTGAATAGTTTTTAAAATCACTCTTTGTTTTTGTTTACGTCTGCTAGGAATTTTGCGCGCATGCACCTGTACACAAGCACCTTCATTCACCGCAGGTAATTATTATGTCACAGTATCTTTGAGGGGTAAAAGTTGCTATTGTTATACTTTCGCATCACAATCTTATTTAATATTTCATACTTGCTGGTCATAACATTGAACTAAACTAACTACAAACCAAATGGATGTGTCAAGGACAAACAGTTGACAATTGGCTCTATGACCTGTCTCAATTATCCCAATTATCTCAATTATATATCACCTGACTATTATCGAATAGTACTTCTCAATATAATTAAGCATTGTGTAACAAAAATAAATGGAATTAACGAATTCGGACTTCCCTGAATTTTGCAGTATTTTACATTAGGGTGTATTTGCTGCTAGATAATCTTGAGGTCAAAATGTGAAAATTGAATAAATATATCTTAGTCTAAAGTTGATTTGCTGAGAAGTTACAAGGTTTTATGTTTTTGAAAAACATCATACGCAAATAACTTTCTGGTAGTATTTGTGCTTTTTCATTTAAGTACACCCTGTAAATTTCCTAAACAATTTATTGGGTGAGAAATTATTAGACATAAAAGAAACAAATAAGAAGATGTTTGCAACTAGATGTTTTAAACATGACGGGGCGATACGAAAAAGGCGATTTTTGAATACCGTGGGATGGGGTTACTTTCAATTCCAGGAGCTACTTTGACAGAAACATTGATGATCTTATTTTATATTCTTCCTTCCGACATTTCTCGAGATATTAGGCAGATATCATAATATGGCAACTCCGCATAGTTAACGCGATCATGTCTAATCGTTCCTCAGTGAACCAGTGATGTTTGGAGAGTGTACCAGGCTTTTATTTAAAAAACGATATCTTATCCCTATTTTGAAGCCAATATAACTTCAAGCGCACAAGAGAAACAGGCACTAGGAGTAAAGTAATATATAGTCTTTGCTGTAAAACCATGTTAACCCATTAGGATATTGAAAACTGAAAAATATTGCATAGTAAATATGGCCGAAAATTTAAATATTCTGTCGTGGGGTAACTTTGATCGGGGTAGTGGGGTAACTTTGATCGATGTAGTGGGGCAATTTTGAAAATTATCAAAGTCTGCGAAGTATCTTTAAGTAATATAAGATTTAAGTTAGGGCAACCTATTCTTAATAGACGCTGTTATTGTTTTGGTGAAAACATTATTTAAAGAACTTACAACTGCGCAAAGAAAAATTGTTATTTTTTTATTGCAGAATATTATATTTATATTTACTTTACATTTGTATAAGAGTTAAATAATATTTTTGTACCGTAAAAGATAATATTTCCTTAATATATCACTAAGTTTCTGATTTCTAGTGTCTTAATGCCATTTATAAGCTCAATTTTTTTCTTGTCATTCAGTGAGATTGTTTCGGATATATATTTTTCATACCTGGGTTTAAAATAAAGGGTTACTTGTCAAATATCATGAAAATTAATGAGGTGGACAAAGTAACCCCACTCGGAGTTAACTTTGTTTTAGTCTTCAAGAATTAATTTTTCAAAAACTAACATATATTTTAGCAAAAACTTTGGACAAACCGATAGCTCGGAGAAAACCGATATTGAGGTTATTTTTATAACAGATTTGAGACTAATACAAATGAAATAATATTCGAAAACTTTTTATTTTTAGCAAAGTAACCCCATCCCACAGTACTCTTTTAGTGTGACTTCACATATTTAGGCAACCCGCCACAAATACTCATAGCTGAAATTGTACAGATCGAATTTGACCACTGTGTACTATTTACATAGATACTATAAAAATGAACAACTTCAAATTAATTTATTTTTACAAGGATTTGGAAGTATTTAAGAACAACCGACACGTGTTTGGTAAAATATATACACCAATGTGCTTAAAACTTACAAAAAACGATATAAAAGCATATTCCTAAATTTAAATAAAATAAAAATTTAACATTAGCCGTGTTATACGCAGGTGAGATCTTGTTGATTTATCATAGCTGTCCTCATTAGCGTATTTTCTCATATTTTGTTTAATCTTGGCATTTTCTAGTTCTACTATTTTTTATTGTTTTTCTTGGTGTTGTACTGTGTCAGTGTGTTTATAGAGTGTTTTTTTCTTCAAGTACTTTTAACCACAACCAAACTTTTCTTGAATGATGCCCTGTTGCGAGGCCACTTCGTTTACAGAAATTATCTTTAATGCGCATGCTCAGTAAATTGATATAACTTTAATTTATTAATTACTATAAAAGTTAATATTATTCTATAAATTTAAATATATAAATTCTATAATTCTATTAGTTTGTCACTTGGGGTTTGAAACTTCTTAAGTATTTATAATATTATCAGAATATTGCGATATTTAAGGTCATGACAAAGAAGCCATTTTTTTTGGCACTTATGTCCAAAGTACATAAGGCCGAAAATCGATCTAGGAAAAATATTGAGAAATTTTTCATGACAATGTGCAATATGGGGTTACCTATTATTTGGCGTATGTGACGTCACTACTAAAAAGGTCTATTTATCTTTGTATGCACTGAGTGTGATAAACTTTTATCGCGGTGGACATGAAAATATTTTTTAATGCTTTATTATTTATATCTAAGACATTTAACCACAAAAATACCCATTTTTGCGGAAAATGTTTATCTGTATTAAATCGTACATATAATTGTTAATATGCGTGAATGCACGTATAGGTACTGCAACGCAATGACGCATTCTATCTTCTGCTTTATAAATTAGTCATACACCAGGAAACATAGATTAAATATAAGTATTAGTTTCACGGAAACAATATGTGATACAAGGGTTACTTGTAAGTTTTTAACATTTCAAAGATTCACAGGTTCAAATTTAGATATTCCTCTTGCTCTTCTAGTAACAATTCCATTGACGTAACTCAAGTTACAGAGTTTTCATAAATGATTACAAGCCACGTGACCAGTACCTAATTTTGTGTGGAGCAGTAATTTTATTTCCTTCACGTTGGTAATTAAATTTCGGTAAAATTAAAATTTTTTAAAACAATGAGATCAAGATTACATCAAATCCCAAAATTTTGTTTCTGGTGATTGGTGTAATATTTCACGAAATTTTATTCAATCAATCAGCGATCGCATTATTTTGAGTGTAGACGAAACGGTTTGTCATTGTTTATTTTAAACAAATCATTAATATTTTTGACTCTAAGATTTAGGGGTTTTTAATTGACAGTAACTAGCTAATGGTTGGTTGCCTAAGTTTGGCTATCACGTAACTTGTAAACATTTATGAAGGCTGTGTATGACTTCTCTAACAACGCTTATATTACGTAAAATAGGGTTTAATTTTACATTCACAGGTTGAGAAAAAGAAGTTCAGACGTTCGATTTAAAATAAAAAAGGCTTGTCGTATCGATATTGATAAAATATATTCGGCAGACAATATGGAATGAAACATGTAATAGGTATATTAATTTTTAACTTATTTTAGTTGTAAAAAATTGTATATCTTATGCTCTCAGATTTACAAAAAAGAATAAAAATAATAAAGAAATCACATTATTAAAAAAGCTATTGAAATCGCCCTAAATCTTGACAATTTTTTTAAACAGTACGCCCCATGGATTGAGTTGAAAAGAGAAGCATTTTGTTCATTTTTCATTTTATGAAGAAAAGTTATTATTAAAAAAGTCTGAGTATGTTCAAATGTCCAAAAAAGTAGTTTTGAGTCGGTCGACATAATATAATTATTGTAACTTGTAGTTAGGATTCGTGTAAAGAATAAGATTATAAATGCCTCATTCGCAAGAAAGTTGTGGAATTTTGCACCTCTAGATGAGACATTTAACGATGTATAGGTACCTAATACTCGAGTGAAGAGATTTTATTAAGGACTAAAAACGTCAATTGTATGATTTATTTAATTTAATCGTAGTTGCCGTGGAAAAACAAATTAAAATTTTGATATGTCTGTTTAACTTACTGCAAATTCTGAAAATGTTATTGATTGTTTCGTAAAGTGGTGTGAACGCAATAATCTTATTATTAATATTAATAAAACAAGAGTTCTATACTTTCGCTCTCTTAGCGTGCCTGATGCTAAGCTGTGCCTACATTTTAATAACTTCATTTTACATTCTTCCGAAAGCACTAAGTTTTTAGGTGTCCTTCTTGATTATCAATTAAAGTGGCATGAACATGTGGATGTTCTCAGTAGGACACTCAATAAATCGTTCTATGCAATTTCTCGTGTTAAGGCGGAAATACACATGCCTCTTGCTTGCACAATAGCATGCAAGTAGCTTGCAGGAGATAGCTCCTGGTATGTGTATTTATTAAAAGGTATGCTTTTAGAAGGCGCGCAAGTAAATTGCACATCATTTGATTTTTTGGCATGTGGGCGGGGGTTTCGGGGGAGTTCAAGTGGCATGTCGGAACGTGTCTACTTGCTACCTACTGATATGCCAATAAGCCATAATACTAAAGAGGCATTCCATTTTACTTGCAAATGTATCAGCAGTGTGCCATCCGCCGGCACATGCCATTTCTTAGCATGCAAGTTACTTACCTATTTTACTGGTATGTGTATTTCCGCCTTTAGCCTTATAGCGCAATTTTAATTCGTTATCATTAGTACATCTGTATATATCATATAATTCTCTTAACATAATCCCCTCATTAATGATTTCCAGTGTCACCCATGGGTTTGTCTTCATATGAGATTTATTCTTATTTTTACACAGTTCCACAGGAAAAGCTTTATCAAATGCATTCAAGATAACCTCATGAAAGAATGAAAATTTTTCATCAAGCGACAAATTTAAATCTAAAAAATCCCATCTGACTTTTGCTATCAAATGCTGGAAGAATGCTATATTTATTGGATTGTTACTAAGTCGCTTAAAATAATAAGAGTCTGGCTTTTGAACAACATTAGATTCAAAAATGGAAAAAGAAACCTGTTGTAAATGATGGTCTGAAATATCACATTTTATATTTTGCGGGTTCAATATATTAATATCCATACTCGAAAAGATATTGTCAATTATTGTCTTCGCCTCACCTACTTCCCTGGTATAGGACCATATTGTTTGTTTCAAATTAAAGGTGGCAAAGATATTGCATAACTTTTTGGCAAAAGGATTTAAATTACAAGGATCAAAATTAAAATTAAAATCTCCACATAAGAAGACCAAGTCAGTTTTTATAGTTTGGTTTAGTAAATCTTCAATATGTAATAGAAATTCACTTGAATTATCTGGAGCAGGGGAGGCAAGTGGAGTTCTGTAGAAACATCCTACCAAAATTGTTTGCTTGTTTTTTAACACAACTTCAGTCAAAGCATACTCAAATGTGANATAATAATAATAATTATTATTATTATTATTATTATTATTATTATTATTATTATAAATGTAAACAAACTATCATTTACTGCGGCAAATAAGTGCTCAGGTGTTTTTTAATATTTGTTTATATTCAATAAGTGAAAAGCTAGACATTTTTACGTTTTATTATATGAAAAAATTGACAATAATTAATGGCACGAAACAAATAAAAATTACATAAATTGTTCAAATTTTCCCTCCTGTGTTCGATGCAAAGAAGTATTCTGCGAGTCATGTCCCTTACTGAATCTTTTCCGGTGGAATTGATTGAAGCATTTCTGTTATTTTAGCTCGCAATTGTTCGACACATTGGACTGGTCTATCATAAATTCCATTCTTTGCAAATCCCCAGAGAAAAAAATTACAAGGGATTTAAACAAGGCGACTTTGGTGGCCAGCGTATTGGACCATTAGTTCCGATCCAGGAATTGTTAAAACGTTCCTTCAAAAAGTTAAATAATTATGGCATTATGAGGACCATTTCCATTTTGCTTGAATTTCTCAAGAGGCAAAATATCTAAAATTTCTTCAAAATTATTTCGTAGAAAGTTTAAATATGATTCACCACTTAAATGTTGTGGAACAAAAGTAAGGACCTCTAGTCGTGGAGAACTGATCGTGGAGAAGGCCATACCAAATATTTACAGAAAACCAAATTTGTGGCCTTACTTCATGCATTAAATGTTGCTTTTCAATAGTGTTAAAGTGCCTATTTTTTCTGAAAAACATTCCAATAGTCGTAAATAAAGTTTCATCATTCCATAGTATCTTAACAGGAAAAGCTGATGGATCTGCCCTCAATTCATCACGAAACCATTCTCAAAATTTCAATCTTCATTATCTTCAGGATACAATGTTTGCACTGGTCGGAATTCAAAATCATGATACTTCCTAAATATTCCTAAAATTTTTTGAACGTGTGACTTAAATAAATTACATTCTAATGTCACTTGTCTGGAATAATTCTAGATTTATGTTAATTTGTGCCAATACGTTAATTTCATTTGCATTTCCAATACGATTTCTTACATTCTTTAAAGTACCATATTCTTGTAATCGTTTGTATAAACGTTGGAAACTATTTAGTTGCCTTCTCTAGGATACATCTCTTCATAATGTTGTGACACAGCCACTGAATTTCTATTACATTGCATGTAAACATTATACATATCCAATTTTCCATTTATTGAATATTGTTTAATTGCAAACAAATAACAAACACATTGAGCACTTATTTACAGCAACAAGTGATAGTTTGTTTACTTTTAAACATAAATGTCAAAATTTTCATTTGTTTCTCATGGCAACTGCGACTAAATTAAATAAATCATAAAATTGACGTTTTTGGTCCTTAATTAAATCTCTTTACCCAAGTATTATACTTTGTTGAAATCGAATCTAGTGGTGCAAAAATCCAATATGACAATACCAAAAATTGATTATGAAAACATAAGGAGCTAGGTCTTTGAACAAAAAGAGCATATGACCTTGATGATCCATATTTCATTACTCTATTTTCAGTAATAATAAAAAAGATGTGGAAGTTTATTGTTTTTTCAGTTTATTTCAGGAATGGTGCAACGTATCTCAAATTTCATTTCATAATCCGAAATACCATAAAAATATGTAACTTTGAAGTAACAGTGATAATGGAACAAGTTCCATTATCGGCTTTATATTTATTGTATTCTCATTTTACAGAAAGAAGAAGCAAAAAATATTACTGGTCAACGATTTTTCTAGTTGTTAATTTTTAATTCTGAACAATTTTCCTTAACATGTGTTGTACACCTGCAAATTGTAATTGATATTTTAATTTTATTTTCAGCTTGTGAAGATATTTCCGCCTTTGCCAAATCCGAAGTTAATTTCCATATTATTGGTGGTACCAACGCCGATAATGCAGAATTTCCTCATATGGTAATATTTTTTCCCTTTAATTTACTCCTCCATACTATACTCCACTGTCGAAATTATAGAGAGTGACTCAGACATAATATAAAAACACTATTACCATAATGCGTATAAAATATAAAATGATTTTTATACGGTTCAATATTATTTATCTTTATGCCGCTCGCTACGCACATTGATAGAATCTATAATCGTCTATAGACTGAGTTACACTGAACGTCGAGCTATATTCTGTTGCACTTGGTAGGGAATAGGGAAATGCTTTTTTAGTGGGTATAAACGGACTTGATTTACCCGTCCTGAGCAACGTCATAGCATAAGCGTAGATGAGGGGTCTAATTCCATGGCTATAATAAATTTATAAATTAAAAAAACACAACTGGGATGTTTTAAAATGCTGTAATAATTAAAATGGATCAAAGTGCCGGTTATAGCAAACCGTAAAAAAATTAGATGTTATATTTTATTATCTTTTTTCAATATTCTCTATATCTTGTTGCCTTTGACGCAGACACGCCAATGGATTTTCGTTCCCGGCACGCTTCATCCCCCTTACTAGTCCAAAAGCTAGCAATGAGTCACTCTCTATAATTTCGACCTCGGAGTATAGTTCATACAAATTACAAAAAATTTAAATATTTAAAGTTATATCGATTTATCATAAAAAAGCTCTGACTACAAAGATTCAGTGTCTCAGATCCAATCGCATTGCTTTGGGAATTGGTAATAAGTTTATTTTACATAGTTTTTCTATTGAAAAGTTATAATTGACCAATAGGAAATAATAATTAACTAATACACTTCTCGTCATTACAATAACATAATAACGCCAAAACACCAAATTACCATAAATAATTAAGACCAGGACGGATCAAACAAATTTTACCTGGATTACCTTCAGTTCAACTCACATAATAAAAGTGTAGATCCCCAGATCTGGGCGAGGTCCGGAACATTTTCAAAATTGCAAAAATGTTTAAAAAATTTAAGTCTTACTTATATCTTGAAACCTATGCTTTTGGAAGAATATTGAAGAGGAAAAAAGTTATAGAATTGAATTTCGCACAATATACTGGAAGTTAAAAATGTTTAAATTTATTACCGATGTTGCAAAATAGCAATAATTGATGGAAAAAAAGGCAAAATAATCAAGTTTTTTTGATAATTTTTTAAAAATATTTTAATTGCTCTGAAGGCATTCTAATTTTGGTAAACAAAAAATTAGAGTACAATAAAGCAACACACCAAATTTCATTAAAATTGGTTGTATAGTTTTCGCAAAATAATTTTTTGAACAAAATTTTGAAAAAAAATTTTCGAATTTTCAAAATGTTGCACAACTTCAAATAAGCATCTAGATACTTGAAACTTCACATAGAAAAGACCGTTCATCCTTTCAAATGGTTTTTGAAAAATTGAAATCGGTTGATTAGGACGGCCACAGTAAATTTTTAAACACTTTTTTTATTTTTAAACCATTAGATTACATTTATCAATTTGCAATTTAGTTTTTTTCAAAAATTATAATTTTAAAGTACTATTTTTTCTTAACTTTATCTGTATTTAACAAAAAAAATAATTTCCAAATAAAAAAGAAATTAATTTGTTTAAACAAAAAATATTTAAATAATTGTAATAATTATAACTAAATATATTCATATTCAGAGTGTTGAAATATATACATAAACAAATTTTTTCATTGAAAAATTGCAATAGCATAGGGTAAAATATACAGTAGGTATATTTAATGCATAAATAATAAACTTTGTTTATAACAAAATATGTGCAAATTAGACAGTTGGCATTATGATATTCGAATTTCTTGGCTCGCGAGACATCGGATTAAAAAAAAGATAGAAATTGGTCCATTAGATGCCGAGATAATGCAATTTTTTCGTACCTTCGCATTTTCACCCTCCGAATTCAATCTCGGAGCGAAAGCCCCCTCCACCACTTTTCGTGATTTGAAACACTTTTCGCGCGTGCCAGTGACGGCTTTACCGATGTTTTATCTACGTTGCCGATAACTTATGGATATGAAAATTTTTTCCAGCTTAGAACTCGGAAAAGCGAAGCCACTGGATCAAAGATTATTGCTAAATTGTTTATAAATTAACGGTAAATGCCGATAAACTTTGACCGCTTATATCTCGAGAACCAATAAACGGAATTTAACTCTTTTTTTAAAAGAAGCACCTTTCCGAGTACTTTAAAATTATAATTCTTGAAAAAAACTAAATTACAAATTGATAAATGTAATCCAATTGTTTAAAAATAAAAAAAAGTGTTAACTTTAAAAATTTACTGTGGCCTCCTAATAAACCGATTTCAATTTTTCAAAAACCACTTGAAAGGTTGAGCGGTCTGTTCTATGTGAAACAATTTTCAAGTATCTAGATGCTTTATTTGAGGCTGTGCAACATTTTGAAATTTCGAAAATTTTTTTCAAAATTAAAAAAAATATATATTTTGCGAAAACCATATAACCGATTTTAACGAAATTTGGTCTGTTGATTTATAAAATGTTCCGGACCTCGCTCAGATCTAGGGATCTACACTTTTATTATGTGAGTTGTACTGAAGGTATTCCAGTAAAAATTAGCTTGCCCCCTCTTACATCCAAGAAGTGGGATATTTCGACAGATCCGCCCTGGTGTAATTGTATTTTTTATATTTTTTGTTTGATATCTGTAGGCATGATAAAACGAAAGCTATTGCTATGACCTGTAATCTGTATGTACACTCGACGCACGATAAAGGTTTCCAAACTAAAAGGCATACTACTTTTAAAGCGGCGATCCTGTAGACTATTAATAGGAATTTTGGGAGGCGTGTCATATTTTTTTTGTGTAGGCACGTGTGTAACGACACATAACAAAAAAATTGCAGGCCTGAAGTATATGCATTATAAAAAGAGAAGAGTATACAGGTTTTGAAATAATTTTGTCTTGCCACATTATTTTTCTTGTCCCTGAGAAAATTAATATGTTGAAATAAGAATTTGTGTCATATTCTGCAGAAAGTAGGTAGGTAGGTCATGAAGGCAACAAAATAAAAAAATATTGTAAACTACAGTTTTATTATAACTTATACAGTTTCGGGAGGAAAGGGAAATATTTTAAGGACGTGTTCTGGAAGTGAAAATAATTAAATAAGTTCATGACATTATGGGTCCGGAAATGTTTCCTTTCTGAGATAGATGTCGAAAGAAATTTAAAATCCGGATTTTTCTAAATATCTCGAAAACGATTTAAGATATTACACTGCTACTATACTATACACCAAAGCTCAGTGTAATATCTTAAATCGTTTTCAAAATATTTAGAAAAACAGGATTTTTTTAAATTTTACATCTATCAGAAAGGAAGCATTTCCGGGCCCATAATGTTATGAACTTATTTACTTATTTTGACATCATTTTATAAACAATGAAAAAACAAAACGAGTTATCACGGAAATATTATTTTTGGGGGTGAACATGAGGGTTAGTTTGCATCCGTTTAAGGCTAAAAGAAAAAATATTAGTCGTTATTAATATGTATTTACCTTTTTGAGATTAACAATGGATATTGAGCATACAATAATTTAAAGAAACACACGTTTACTGACGCACGCGCATTGACAATAGCGAACGAATCTATCTTTGTCATAAGCATATGAGTTGTCCACAACTTCGGTACCATGAGTGCGACAAAGCGAACGTGATTTTTTATGATTGTCCTGGCAGTGTCGTAGGAGCTAAATAAAATTCAAAATATAAAAAGGTAAATAAATTTGTATCTGTCTAAAAAACAAACGTAAAAAAATTCAAAGGCAACTTTTCATTATTTTAAATAATCAATCGAATAGTATAGAAAAAAATTGTTTAGTTTTGTTACATCATTAAAATTAACGATAAATAATTTGAAATTGTTATAACTTTCGTATTAAAAATTAAAAATTATATCTATTTCTCTGAAAAGAAAGTTTACATTTTTTAGAGTAGATTGAAAAAAAAATTACAAAATTCATTCATTTTTCTGCTTGTTATGATTTTTTAAATTTCTGAAATCTTCTCTTAACTTCTCGCCTCCCTAACTCTGTTAATTTTAATAGTACAAGAAAAAGTCAAGAGGCCATTTTTAAGTAGAATTGTATGCTTTACAACTTCTATAAGAAATTCAACAGATTTAATTGCGGGCACCTATACAGTGTTCATTAATGGCGTACAGAAAAACCAGGGGCCCATTCTGTGGCAAAAATTAAATAAATTTTGTTGCATACATGTGGGCTCTTAAGGCCTCCGTTTCCGAGCTGCAGGGTTTTCAAAATTAAAAAAAAATAAAATTTTTAATTTTCTTAAATCCATTCAATTTAACTATTCGTAAGTAGGTAGTAGACGTTTCGCAAGATTTATTAACTAGGATGAATCGATTTTTTCTATTGTAATGTAAATGCAACTCTTTTAATAGAAACAAGATCATAAAAAATGCATACGGGGTCCGCTATAAGAGTTTGCCAATTAGTCCCATTTTAAAAATGCCAATCTACCAGGAAAGCATTTTTGTACAAAACCCATAAAATGTCAGATGTGACGGTAAAATATTGCCACACAAGTTTAATGGGAACGCCCCATATAGAGAAGCGGTTAAACTGTTATGTTTCAAACAAAATACGATTCAGATTGGAAACCTTTATCTTGCGTCGAGTGTACATGGTGTTTCAAATTCCTGTCTCGGAAACTGTCAAAAATAAACTTGTGGGTAATTTAAAATGTCACATATGCTGTAAACAATTTTTAAAATGTTATTGAAAATTAGTACCTAAAAGCTAAAAGCACACATTCAGAAAAGCACAAAAACAAGAGTAAACCTATAAACGTTTATTGTTGCTTTGGTTTACTGTGACAACGTTATGTTTTTTGTTTCCAAAGCCTGCTAGAAGCTTCTTGTTGTGCAAGACAAAAATTCAAAGAAAGTTTCATATTATCTATTTACAAAAACAAATTGTATGCTCTTTAAAAAATGTGGCGATAATGAAAGAAAGAAACTGAAAAAATTGTTTATCCACAAAATAAATGGAAACGGAGACAGTTTGCCACTTGAATGATCAAATTTATATTTTTAGCTCCTCTAAAATCTTACTCATTTTGAACGTCTTATACAGTGTTTCAAAAAGATGTTGCCAAACTTGAGGGACATTGTGGTAGAAAATTTTTGCATATAACCCCGCCCCCCTAGTCGGAACTGAGCCGTTTTAGCTCTGAAGCAATTTTTGTACAAAACCGTAATGTTATCTCGTTGACACCAAAAGACTTCAATATTTAAGTAATTTTTATTAAGGATAACGCAAAAAATTATTCGAAACAAAATAAATACATTTATCTTTTCTGATAAGTGTTTACCAACTATATGTCCTACACACACGATATTGGTAAAAATTGATTTTATCCACAACTGATTGATAAACGCTTTATTGCACGTATCTAATATAGCCATGCAATGTCATTTGTGTCACTCTGGGAGGAATAGTAAAACAAATCAACAGAGTTATGACATAATAAATGATCGGATCTAATTGAGTGTTTCCCGTTTGTTTTTTTTTTTGCGACGAAATTTTGCTTTTAAGTTGTTGAAATGGACCAATTTATGTTCGAAGAGTATCCAGACATGCATCTTATTTATGGCGTAGCAAGATGCAAAGCTAGAGAAGCTGAGCGCTTTCCGAATCGCCGATATCCTTGCCTAACATTTCTTCAATGCATCGTCGGTTAAGAGAAAAAGGCAACTTTAAACCAGATGTAGGAAGTTGTACGAACTGGTAGGGACAGTGTTCATTCAGGAAGATGTTTTGCATCGAACTAAAAAACTACCTACCATAAGCCATTTTGAACAATTATTATGAATTTATTATTTTTGCGTTATTCTTAATAAAAATTACTTACATATCAAAGCCTTTTGAGGTCAACGTAATAATATTACGTTTTTAGACAAAAATTGCTTCAGGTACAAATCGGCTTATTTCCGACAAAAATTTTCACCATTTTGAAACATCCTGTATTTCCCATTTAAGCGTGTAATGTTATAACTCGCTGCTGGGATTGGTAACAGTATTTGAAAAGGACAGCACCTTGCAAATCGAATATATCTACATACATATTAGACTAGGCGGTATCTGTTTTGGTTTGGGTGAATCGTATATCCACGGAGATTTTTGGCTTTTTGGCTTTCAAATATCACTAGAAATGAAAATTTTTCTATGCGCATAAAAAAAACGTGGGCTTAACTTTTGGCGGCACAATATGTTAAAAAAATTCGAAAAAT
>NW_019416717.1:888010-894088 GCF_000390285.2 Anoplophora glabripennis | reverse complement strand
CGAATTTTTCGATTTTTACCATAATAATCGTAATTCATTCGATTTGTAACTAGTCATATTTTGTAAAATTTAATTACAATTTTTTCCTCTTCCATTTTCGCCTAAAATCAACTCTTGAAAAGATACATAATTAAATAGGAAGAAAAATATGACATTTTCCGAATTTTTTTAACATATTGTGACGCCAAAAGTTAAGCCCACGTTTTTTTTTTATGCGCACAGAAAAATATTCATTTCTAGTGATATTTGGAAGCCAAAAAGCCAAAAATCTCCGTGAATATACGATTCACCAAAATATGGATTCTTTGAAACAGATACCGTCTGGACTATATGTATATTATAGGTTTCTCATTTTTACTCAAGTGACTCAATTTTTTTAATATTCATAATGCACTTCTTTGGGTGGTAAATACCAATTTCTATGGTACTTTTCAATCCGGCATAATGCGTTCGTTAAGTTTCAGCTATAATAAAATTCTGAATGCTTTTCCGACTTTTACATCCGCCATTTTTCATTCAGGAATTTTCGAATTCGGATTTCAGACTCGTTCGTAATCAGCGACCCAAAAACCTGCGGTAACAAAATTCAGGAAAAAATATTGAATAGAAAAATATGTTATTTAAGTTAGTGGGATCCTCGTCTGTAGGTGGTTTCCAACCATTAAAGAAATAAGTTATAATAGAATATATGTTTTTGGTATGTTTAGTATGTTATTAACCTACATTTATACAGGGTGTTTCAGAAAGACCTCCCGTAAATACATGGGGTGATAGTACGACAAAAATAAGAATTCTTTGTCTTATGGAACTATATTTCTATCTCTTCTTGTTTTCGAGATACAGAGCGACAAAATAAAATTTTTTAAATAGATTTTTTACGAAAATTTCCAAACAATGCGAAATATTTCTATAAAATTTAGTATTCCGGGGGTTTTAAAGATGCTAAATACGCTGGTCTAATCATTTTTTGTATATTTCATAGGGGGCGCTAGTTATGCTACATTCGTATTACATTATAAGTTCAAATCTTTTTTATGTTAGGTTTTTTCACATGGTGGATAAAGCTTCGAAGCGTGGATTTATTATTAAATAGTTACTAATCAATCGGATCAATTTCAGGCAGCACTGGGATACGAAGTGGATAACGCAATCAGTTGGGATTGCAGCGCATCTATCATATCAAAGAAATTTTTAGTTACTGCTGCCCACTGTATCGCAAATTTAAAACAATTGGTACCAAAAATAGTCCGCCTGGGAGTTACTAAATTAAACGAAACGAATCCACAGGATTTTTTTATAAAAAATATTACAGTATTTCCAAAGTACAATCCAACTTCGAAACACAACGATATCGCGCTGATAGAGGTCAATAAAGAAATAAAATACTCCAAGAAAGTTTGTCCAGCCTGCTTATATTTCAAAAATGACGACCCTACTGGCCTTATTGTAACTGGATGGGGGAAAACTTCGATAGGTATGTATTTTGTATTTATGCTTGACTAATTACACAGAGTTTAACAAAACCAAGAAACTTCGAGTGTGTACTATAGAACTCACAAAAATAATAGAGGTAAGCCATATATTATTTTCGAACTCTCAAATAATTTTTTGGCAAAACTTGAAATTTCTTGTACTGTTTGCAGTACTTACAATCGGTGTCACATTATGTTGTTAAGTAGTTGAGATTTAATTAACTTTTTATACTTTTTAAAATATATGAGAGGAATATTCGTAAATGTTCCGCGAATGTGTTCCCTTATGTAATTACAATGAACAAAACATTTATTTATAAAAATATAACATACAAATGCAGTGCTATTGAAACATAGGAATCAACATTATTTTTTATAGTGACAGTTTATATGTAGGTAATAAAGAATTGTTCAGTGACCTAAATATGGCAGATTTCTATTTTGTTTCACCTTGTACGTTCTACTTGATTCTGAATTCTCATCGATTTTGATGATCTCACAGGCGCTTTTTTGAATTACAGTACTCCACAGATAATTATCTGTGGAGTACTGTAGATCTATTATAATAGATCTGTTCCTGCAGCAGTTGAGGACTGATTTGATTCGTAACATTATACTCGCTGAAAGTACGTGACATTTGGCTGGGTATATCTGATAGTATGAAAACAGTTTGAGACTGCTGGAGAAACAAACCTAATAATCAGTGGCGGTTTTACCATAAGAGCTGCGGAGCTGCAGAACACATAAAATTTTATGTATTTAATCATATTAAATATCAACAAAATATTTAAAGAATCCAAATGTACTCGCGCTAAAATAAATCTAGGAGCTTATATTATTATTTATTGCGACGCGAGCTACGCTCCTTAATATATGCAACCTCATATACACAATGTGTGGACAGCGAACAATTATATGCGTCCTTTGTTTTTATTGGCTGATCAGGCACGTGACCCAGTACACGGAGATAGGGGCTTTTGCGGCTGCAATAGTGACAGCCACTGCGCTGCAGTCTGCAGTAAATGCAGTAATATTTCGTACGTGGTATGTGGTGGTTTATTTCTGCGAGCGGCACGTGTGAATATTTTCGTTTAGGCGTCTACGGATATTATAGTTATTAAAATGAATAGCGTTTCGTTTAAAAAAAAACTTTATTTGGTTCTCTGCCTTATGAGGATAAACTAAAAATAAAAGAAGTAAAAGTTATAAAAAAACAATAATGTATACACAAAAGCAGAGTGGGTGTGCGGGTGTGATTTAAAATATTCACTGTTTTGTTTTCCGTGCTTACTTTTCGGTGGGGATAAAGCATGGACAATATACAGTGTGAAAGATTTAAGTCATTAAGTCTTTAGGTAAAATAAACATAAGAAGTCAGTTAGATTCTGCATATTGGGATAATATACGGAAACATATGAACAGGTAATGAAAAATCGTCATGTATTATTTAAAATCATAGATTGCATAAAATTTTGCGGAGCTTTCGAATTAGCACTTCTCGGACACGACGAGACAGAAAATTCGGACAACCCTGATGTGTTTCGTGGACTCATAAATTTTAGTGTAGATCTTGACGACATTTTAAAAGAACATCTAGCCACATTGGTATGACCGGGATTTTCTGTGATTGTACCGGGAATTAGCTGTATGGTCCTGGATTTCGGATTTGCACGTATAACTCCCGGAATATAATATAATGTACATATATATAAAAAAAGATAAAGAAAAAATCATAATACGGCGAGGAAAATTAAAATTTGTTGAATCGTTGGTAAATTTCACAAACGATTTTTTTGTTTATAAACAATATTCAATAATTTAATAAAATTTTTAGTTTATTCTAATTTATTTATACCTTTAGTAGGTAATTCGTGAATAGATATTTCAAAAAGGTATCAATTTCAAAAATCATTCTTGTGAAAATCTGTGTTTTTTTATAAATGCATTGTTTCTTGAAATTCAGAACTGCCAGTAAAGCGCGTGACCTTGAAAATTTTAAAATTGTTCGCCTGCGGCGCCATTTACAGACTCCGAGAACTTAATATCCCGGAATTCAATTCGACAAATGTAACAACCCTAAGCAGAATACATTCAATCAATGTTCACGCGCCGCCACTGCTAATAATCATATGCCGTTACAGTACAACAATAAACAGTTCAGTTCTGTGGCGGCTATCGACTTCTATACCAGGGAGGGCGGAAATATTTAGGTACAAAGTATTGAAAAAAAATGGAATATAATTGGGTAGTTTTATTTTAAGTGCTATTGAAACATCGGGAAATTGTGCTCAACATAATTATTTATAGTATCCTTTTGTCCGGAATAAACTTTTCAATTACTTTTTCATTAAAGTTTAGTATTTCTCGCACCATAGATTTTTAATAGATAACATTGCAAGTTATGTTTGTCTGTCTTTACAATCTAATTTAAAATTTTACAATTTTAAAAAAATACACAAGAAAGAATACGGCAATACGTAGGTAACAAAATTTTACATCAGACGTAAACAAATTACGCAACCCAAAGTGGATAGTAAATATGCGCTACTATCACTTCGCCTTTCACTGTAGCTCTACGGTAACTATGACCACCACTGTAAACACTTTAGAGATTTAGGAGCGAGCTACGAGGAGCCCACGTATTCGCCGTTTTTTTAAATTAATTCTGCAAGTTTATTTAAATTGACTGAACATTACAAATGTAACATTTACTTTTTATTGTGTTTGCCTGCCTATACGGAGTGTCCGAAAACGAATAGGAAATACTTTAAGAATGATTTTCTTGAATGGAAATAAACCGATTTAAATTAAATTACCGTAGTACAATTTTGTTTTAAAAAATTATAGACGTTCAAATGTTTTATTTTATTTCATGTTAACTAATAATAACATAATTATTTTAGGAAGCAATTTTCTACTAAAGTAACTTGATCTTGAAGTCGGGTTTATTTTAATCGAAGAGGGTCACCCTTAAAGTATGGCTCATTCATTTCCGGACATCCTGTATATTACGGAGTAGACCAGAACTTGCGTTTTTAAAAAAAAAGCGGTGCGATTTTAGTGATCTCAACAAAATGAATTTTCCTTTAATATACAGGGTGATTTTAAAACATGTAGCCAACCTTATAAAGCAGAAACTAGAGGCCAAAATATACTGTTTGAACTAATTTACTTATATACCAAAATGCGCCCCTAACGAGTTACAGCCCTTTAAGGTTGAAATAAAAGTAAACATACAAATTTCTCCTAAATGTCTGAAGACATTTTTTTCAAATTAGGCATACCACCAATGCTAATAAATAGCCATGTTTTGAAGTAAATATCAATAAATGCATTGATGGCATGGCATGGGGTTAATGTAGGGGTAGTCTAAAACTTAACTTAAAAACTTAACCTATAAAATATGACTTCGATCAGAAAAATTACGTATTTCAAATGCATTACACTATTTTTTGGAAAAATATAGCTAAAATTTCTTTAAAAAATGTAATTAATTAATCTTAAAAATAGAAGACGATAGACTCTCGGTCCACAGGAAAATTTCTTATTTTTATGTTCTCTCAGCCCTTGAATTTAAGACATCTTTTCCGAATCACCCTGTGTATATATGACATACCTTCGTTACTATTGCTATGGCAATATCAGGCTTTCATTAAGAATGAGATACATGATAGATGAAGATCAAAACAGGATAATTCAACCAAACAAGTGTTTTTTTATGTCACCAATATTAGTGATATTTGGAGGAGCAGCATAATCATATCTTCAGAGTTACTGAATCTTATACATGGTGGCGATAATTCAATACCGAGTTTGGTCCACTGAAAACCATCTAAACTTAATTTTTTTGTAATGGAAGACACCGTAGGTATATTTTTTCAAATTTGGATGTGCCATTTTATTTTCTTTCCATCCATACTAAGGTTCCCCATACTTTCCCTCTTCTTGTTTTTATGTTATTTGAAGTTATTTGGGTACTTTACTAAAATAGTTTAATAAATTATTATTATTACGTATTCGTACTTAACTGCGAGGCTGGCTGTGAAAACTTTAGTGCGACTTTAAAATAAACGGAAAAGCTTTCAACCATTATTTGTCATCAAGAAATTGTTGTTGTACCAGTTTAAAACAAAATGGATAGAAATAATTACACACATGAAGTTATTATGAATTTATTTGTAATTTCTGGTAAATGTGATAGGAACATTAACAGAACATGTAGAACATTTAATGACACCTACCCGCGCCATTATTCTATGGCTAGAAATTGGCCTCAATGATTTGGGATCGAGGAGGATTATCCCTCTTTATCCCGCCTCATCTCGTGTAGGCCTGGACAGCCTTCGTAGGTGGGCCCCATCCGTCGTCTACCCCGACCGCAAATGCGGCCGGTGTAGGCGCTTTGTGGGACCTCCTTTTGTCCTGGCTGGGCCCCGCCGGCTAGGGCCCTTTCTTCTGGCGCTCTTCTTGCTTCGCCGGCTCGTCTGTGTAAACCCCGGGGGTAGTGTCATGTTTATGTGTGGTATGGTTGGGTAGGGTAGTGCGGCTATGCAGCCTGGGATGCGCTTTGCTAAGGTGGCCCTTAGGCTAGCGCGGGAGGGGAGGG
>NW_019416717.1:875181-887823 GCF_000390285.2 Anoplophora glabripennis | reverse complement strand
CGCACGTCGTCTGTCACGTATTAAGTTTTTTATGTCATCGGGGAGGGTGCCCCGGGGGTTTGTCAGTCGGGGGACAATAGTCTCCGTCGTAGTCTGAGTCAGGGCGTTTTTAATGTCAGTCTCAAGGGAGAGGATTGCCGCCTCCAGATCATGGGTGGTTTCGATGACTGGGAGCGCCATGTTTCCTTGCATTACTGTTCGGAAACGCTCCCAGTCAGTGAACCTCCTCGTGAAGGTGCCTTCATATCTCTGTCTTCGCCCCAGATCCAGAAATATTGGATTGTGGGCGGAAGACCCTTCGTATTGGGTGGATATTTGGGCATTTAACGGTATAGATTTTAAGAGGGCAATGTCGATAACGTCGGGGCGTCCTACGGGTCCGTAATGTGTCGGTTCTGTCGGTCCGAGTATAGTCAAGTCGTCGTGTCTGTCTTGGTAATTCAGCAGGACGCGACCTCTTGTGGTCGTCGTCCCGCTGTGCCATATGGGGGACTTCGCGTTGAAGTCCCCGATGGCAATTGTCTGGGGCCAGGAAAGGATTTTGTCTAAGTCATTGTCAAGTAGTGGTAGTCTGGGTGGGTGGTAACAGGACACCACCGCAACGTCTCCATGCCGTAGCGATCTCACCGCTATCGCCACGGCCTCTGTGTTTTGAGTTTGGAGCCGCTGCAGCGGATAGTGGTCGATGCACTTCTTTACTATGAGTGCAACACCACCCCCGTTACGGTTTCTGTCATGTCTGTATATGTCATAGTCAGGGATGGAGGTACGGGATGCCTCGCTGAGGTAGGTCTCCTGGACAGCCATAACGTCTATGTTTAGACGGTTCAAGATGTCCACGAGTTCCATTTTTTTGGCCCGGAACCCGTCAAGGTTCCAGGACGAAATTCTCAGCGAGGAGGGTTGGGAAGGCCGAAGAGCCATTAGAAGTCGAATAATTTTTGCATATAAAACACCATGGTCGTCAGCTGGACGCAGAAGTCCTGAAGACGCTTTGTTGCGTCAATCAGGGCCGCCGCGCCCGGTTGGGGTGGTGTCGTGTCTGCGTGTGCGTGTGGTGAAGTGTTGTGTTTTTGTGTGTTTTGTGTTTTTCTAGTCATGTCAGCGTATGTAAGTCCAGGGGATGTGTTAAGGGGGGTTGGAGGGACTGTCTGTGTGTTTGCGTAGTGTTTTGCGTCGTGTGTGCGTTTGTGTTTGGCGTTTTTGTGTTTTTAGCTTTGGGGTACTGAGGGCACTCCATATAGCTTGCAGGGTGTGGCCCGGCGCAATTTGCACACCTGGCAGGCGTGTCTTTAGTTTTTTGGCAATCGTGCGTGCTGTGGCTTTCGCCGCATTTTACGCACTTTGGCTCCGCTGTGCAGCGAGACTGGCCGTGGCCGAATCTCTGGCAGCGGTGGCACTGTGTGGCAACCCGCTGCTTTCGCTGCAGCTCTACTCGAACTACAAGCGAGCAGCACCGGGTTATCTTCAAGATGTCCTCCTGGTCCGGTGGGGCCTGAACTAGGACCAGGGGCATTTCTTGTTTATTTTGCCTGCTCGCCATGCGGTGCACTATTGCGCCGCTGGAACCCTTGTCGTGCGAGGTCGAGTTGGACCTCACTTGGTGGAACGCCCGCGGGTATTCCACGTATCACCACCCTCAGCGTTTTATCTTCGCTGAGGGTGAAGGTGTGGAACTCCTCGCCTCTATCCACGAGTGTTTTTGTGAGTTGTCTGTGGTCTGTGGGTGTGGCGGGGTAGATGGCTACCCCGTCTTCCGTGAGCTTGGCTTTAGTGTAGTCGATTTTTTTTGTGTTTAATAGTTGACTGATTTGTGTCCAGCGCTCTGGCTTACGCAAGATTACTTTGGGGATTTTTTGTTGTGTGCTAGTGGTCTGTTTTGGTGTATTTGCTGTGTTTTGTTTCGTGTTTGTGGTCTGTTTCTGTGTTTTTTGTTGGGTACTGGTGGATGGTTGGGGGGTGTGTGGCCGTGTGTTTGTGTGTGTAGTGTTTAGTGTTTTTTGGTCTGGTTTTTTGTGTTGGGGGGCTTTGTCCTCGCTCGAGGACTCTGTCAAGTCCTTTTTGCGCTTGTCTGTACGTGAGGGGGTGGGTGTGGATGTGTGTGTATTGCGTGCATTTTGTGCATTGTCGGGTGTTTGTTTGTTTAGTAGTTTATCTAATTTGTCGTGTAGTCGTAGTGTGTTTTCATCAGATTGTTTTAGCGTTATTTGCATGTCGGCAATTTGTTTTGTCAATGTCTGTATTTGTAGGCGTTGTCTGTCGTTTTGTTCTGTCAATTTGCGTATTTGCCGTCTCAGTGTCTTATTGTCGTGTTTTTGTTTCTGCAATTTGTCATATAAGTCAGCTTTTGTCGTGGTGTTTGGTGAGTCTGAGGAGGTGGTGGAGGCCCTTGAAGAGGACCTCTCACTGGTCGCGTCGTCGTCAATGTCGTGGTCAGAGTCCGTCATGTTAGTCTTGGTGTGTGTGTTTGGGCGTGTGTGTGTTTGTGTGTATGTATTTATCGCGTTAGGGGTTCCCCTTACGAGGGCGTACGTGATGTTTTGTGTTTTTTGTCAGTTATGTCGTTTGTCTTAGTCACAATAATGGTGAAAATAAATGGTACACAATAAAATAAAGTTCACTTAAGAAAATATAAAGGGACTTACCCGTTTTAACCGGGCTGGTGTGTGGGTCTTCCACTTCACGTTCACTCGTCGCTACTTCACTGCACAAATACGTCCGCACAGGTCGGCTGCTCACTCGGAACTCTGACACCCACCCAAACTTACAACTTATGCATAACAAAAATTTTAGAAAGATCTTTACAAAGATAAAAAAAATTAAATTTAATACAGTTCTAAATATCTACAACTGTTCAAAATGTTGACCGTTAACTTCTAAACATTTGAAGAGGCGGGAACGAACTCCTGAGTTGTATTATTTCCGCAGGATCCAAGTTCTAATCACTCGCCTCTCTATTTCTTCTCTGCTGCTGTCCGGTGTTCGGTACAGGATTGGTTTGACAGTGGGCCATAAATAAAAATCGCAGGGAGTCAAGTCAGGGGATGTAGAAGGCCAATCCCATGGAACAAAACGTCCGAACCACTTGTCATCCAAAAGCCTAGTCAACTCTACACCAACATAGGTTGTAAGTTTGGGTAGGTTTCATTCTTTCACTATTCTACATGTTTTGTTAATGTTCCTATCACATTGCCCATAAATAACAAATAAATTCATAGTAACTTCATGTGTGTAATTATTTCTATTCATTTTGTTTTAAACTGGTACAACAACAATTTCTTGATGACGAATAATGGTTGACAGCTTTGCCATTTGTTTTGATGTCGCACTAAAATTTTCACAGCTAGCCTCGTAGCTAAGTATGAATACGTAATAATAATACTAATCTATTTCAGTAGAGTACCGAAATAACTGCAAATAACATAAAAACTAGAAGATATAAGTATAGGGAAGTATGGATGGAAAGTGAATGAAACAGCACATCCAAATTTGAAAAAATATACGGGGTGTTCTATTACAAAAAAAAATCAGGTTTAGATGGTTTCCAGTGGACCAAACTCGATATTGAATTATCACCAACGTGTATAAGATTATAGCTTAGGTATTTAGCTCCTGCTCCTCCAAATATTGTTGCTTTATCTGTCTAACTATAGAATGCACATGGCTTTAAAGCACCTAGGTAAGGTGCTGATTTTTATTTTTTTTTTCTAAAAAGCTAAATATCACGAAAACAGACAATTTTAGGAAAAGGAAAACTTAATGAAAGTCACGTTCAAATGAAGCGTAGAGTCCAAAAATATAAAAATATACAGTGTTCCATTTAAAATAACAAAGTTGACGTCAAATTCCGATATAACCGGAAGCTTTACAGGAACAAAATTATTAGATTTGAAAAGAGCACACTAGTGCACCAATTTCCAAAATTTAAATCGAAGTAGGTTCTGAAATAATCGGTATAATAGCAACGTCGGTGCGACTTTTGTTCAAGGTACTTAATTAATAAGAGATATAATATTCACTGTAATTTGAAACGACAAATAGGTACATTTATTTTATTTTTTTTATACAGCTATTGAGGATGATAGAAGTAATATACTCCAGAAAGCAACGTTAGTTCCATATCCACTCCATAAATGTAATATATCTTACTTCAGTAGAACAATAGGAAGCAAGACCATTGTTCAAACCCAAATCTGTGCTGGATCTAATGAAAGTGACGCTTGTTGGGTATGTATTTGTTTTGTATGTAAAGAAAATGACAATAAAAACAGCGAATGTTGTTCTAACATCACTTTTACATGCAAAAATAGCCACGATAGATAAGATCTTAATCATTTCTGCATTTTATTGCTGTTTCAAACGTCCTCCTTGCAAATGGTATTAATAAATGTGAATAGAACAAAATTGTATACTAGATTAAAATTTCATAATTTTTAGTCGAGAATATTGTTATTAGTCAATAAGGAGAACTTTTCTAAAGTACAAAATTTTCAGGCATCGTGGTGGAATCTCTATCGTTTTCGATGATATTTCTTTATCATACGTTATTTTATCTGAACCTGTAGTTATATTTTTCTATAGGAGTATAACATTGTTATCCTCAGGTTATAAACCCTTATTTACGACTTTCGTCGGAGTTCTTCCTTCTCACTATTTCCACATGAACAGCCCATTCCTATTCCCATCGGAAAATTACTTATTTATATTTCCTGATTTTTTTTAACATCTTTCAATGCAATTCCCTATCTCTACAGTGCACGCTTATTATCGCTTCTCGTGAGTTATCAGAAAAAAAAAATTCGCACAAAAATTTCCGTGAATTAAATGTGGATATGCAAAACCCACAAGTCTGACACAACAACATTTCTTATTTCCGAAATTTTCAAGAAATCCCGCGATCTGACACTATTTGTAACCTGAGGGGTTATTTCTTTATCTATCTATCTATCGTTATGACCAGTATCATAACAAATCTGGATTTCACAAGAGTTCACTATTTACTTCTCGAAAGGGAGTTTATAATTATCATAATGCTTTAATTAATACGTGGGAACTTAGAAATGTAGTATGTTCGGAGAGTGAATTTCAGGCACTTACCCTTTATTGCTTACGTAGAATGTAATCCAGTGGCTGGCTATACAGGGTGACACTGAAGTTGGAAGAAACAAATGAAACACCAAAACTTCCAGGAAGGGTTTTAATAACAATAAACAAAACAAACAAACAAAATAGCAACACAACGGCTCGAACAATATTATTAGTTAATTTATTGACACGCGACAGCGTACCGAGATTCAGGGAAAGCGCGCTTCCTAGCAAAATTTGGAAAAACCTTATCCATTATTAAATTTAATTAATTAGCCCGAGACTCTTAAAGTTAATTAGACTGCTCAATGTGAAACTCAAGGAAGAACTGACTTTTTCGAGATCTTTCCTGAATTCCACCTCGCTTCGACACGCCCATTTCTTGTGTCCAGAAGTTTCTGTTCTTATCTTATTGGCGGGGGCCTGAATATCGGGATGCTTGATATAACTATACTAGGTTAATAATCACCTAAATGACTTGACTTACATTTATATAAGAATTCTGAAACTAAACTTACTTACAAGTAACCCTAGCCTTCCTCTAGTGACTCCGTTTAGCAATTACGGGGCGGATTAGTCAATCTCATTTAATATCTTCTTAATAGCTTGGAAAATCTGTGGAAAAACCAGCTATTGATCTGTTAGTTTATTTTCCAATTACTATCAATTTACAATTTGAATTAATTCTACTTTGGAACTTCTACGCTCTTCTCGTGATTTCGCGCGTTATTAAAGTATGGGTTTCTACGCTGGCGCCTCCCAGACGCAATGGATGACTGTGACATGGCCCCGACTCCAAGCGAACTTGTTAAAAATATTGGTTAATTTCTCCGAAGGACGACGCGACCTACTTGAAAGCCCTCAACTTTCGATAATTTTTGTTGACGAAAATATTTTAGTTGGCCCATCCGTTCCGAGAACTAATAAATAAATGACTACGCGTCCCGGCTTTTGTTACATTTCACTTAAAATTCGGAAACTTTAAAGAGCCTATACTTAAGGCTTTTATTGACTAGAACATTCAAACTGGAAAAAGTGAGTTAAACATTTACAGCAGAACGAGGTTATGGAACTCCGTTAATGTTTTACAGATCATCAAAATTGTGAAGCTCTAAAGGGAGTAAATGATCTGTATTGACGGAAAGATTGATCGTTACCATTTTATTTAAGAAAAACATGAAACTAAGTTAATATTAAAGATTACTAAAAATTTTAAAAACGAAATTACGAAAAATTATTTTATGTCCCGAATATTAAATAGGTATTTTGTCAAATTCTTCTTAAATATAATTGTATTTTAAATATTTTTAGGGGGATTCTGGAGGACCACTTCAAATTCAAAACATAGATGGGACTTTTTCAGTTGTAGGGATCATTTCTTATGGAGCAGGTTGTGGGGGAAAAATTCCAGGCGTGTATACCAGAGTGTCGAAGTATTTAGAATGGATTGAAAATATAGTTTGGCCTTAAAATAAAATAAGATTTAAAAGCTGCGTTTTATTTTTATAACCACTATTTTTATTTCTTGAAAAAAGTGTATTGCTATTGAATGGATTATAACTTGAAAAATGTGATACCAACTTTAATTTTTTTTTATTCTACTACACCTTGACTGACTAAAACATAATTAGAAGAGCTTTTGAAGGACACGTTAAAGAAACAAAGTGTACTCGCTCGAAAAATGGGGATAAAAATACGTCTTTAGTATTTCATGCGCATAGTGGTGACGAGATAATTTAAACTAAGTATGGTCTTTATTGCTAGGTCTACATATTGCGTTAAGCCAGCTATACATGTTAAAACAGTAAATATCATGCCACATATGCATATTTTAGTTGTGTTTGTTACTATTGCAATAATCAAGGAAATATAGAGTTGGGCGCGACTTTTTGTTTCGGCAATCTGAATTTATCACTATAGATGCTAAATATTATGTACAATAACATATTAGTTTCCACAGTCATAAAAATGTGGGGAAGATTTTTTACAGGGTGATTAATTGTATAATTTTTACGTAAATTCACGTTTTTCGCTTATAACTTTTTTCCGTTCGTTTCTACAAGAAAACAGTAAAATACTTTTTTTCGTCTTCAAAAGACCTACAAAACTAGTCCTCGAGCTCCAAAAAATATTAATTATATCAAAAGTTATAAACAGAAGAAGTTTATTTATGACTTTTGAATTAAACATTTATAAACTACGTTATTATTACCGGAACGTTTTGGCATCGCATCCTCTCATTCCTTATCACTGTCTAATAACTCACACAAAATCTGGAATCGGTACGTTGAATAGTTTACAAGTTATGTCCTTATAAACAAATTAACTAATTATTAGTCTGGACGATCCCGAACATCTTCCACAATCGCACTGATTTTTTTCTTGGTAGATTTCATAATAATACATTGAAATCTATCATTTTTTTTTTTTTTTTCATTTTTGCCCTGTGTTTTTTTTTTTTTTTTTGGCTTTGTTTGAAAATTGAATTTTCGGCGGCCGGGGCTTTTTTAACCATTTTTCCCCCCATTTTTATAACTGTGGAAACTAGTATGTTATTGTGCATAATATTTAGCATCTATAGTGTATAGTATATATATATTCAGTTTGCCGAAACAAAAACTCGGGAAATGGTCATTTCCCAGTCCTTTTTCCTGGCCTATAGTAGAGTGTTTCAGTTCGGATGAATCAAACTTTAACCTCAAATAGAACTCAATAAATAATTCAGAATTGCCTTATAAAACAAAAGTCTAAGTATCACCGGTTTCACTGTACAGGGCCGTATTGGTCGGTTTTTAAAATCATATTATTTATGAAATCTTTTGTATGCTCATAACAAATTGATTCAAATTTGGTGTGGTGTTAACATTTACACGTGCATAATTTAATGTAAAATTTACTGTAAATTTTTGTAGGTCAGTGGCGTAGGAATGGGTAGTGAAGCGGGATTTTTTTACCCCAACGCCGATGATCTAATAAACATTTGGGATTTATTTTTAGATTCCGTGGACAATTCTACATAAAAAAGGTATACTTGTTGAAAATGGATATAGCGTATAGTTTTACTGAAAATCTCAGTTGAATGGGAGGCCGTTGGTCTGATAAGAAATTTAGTTTCTTAAAGAAGAAGAAATAAAATTTTAAATTAATATTATTAATTATAATATTAAATAATGTCTTTACATCGGTAAAACAACTGGTAAATTCTCAATATAATCCCTTGTGTATTAGTTACCGCACTCGTAATGTGGTTTCTTTAAAAAATTACACCTACATATTAATTTTAAATCTGTTACAGTATCCGTACACAATGATTGCCATGAAAAACAACTGAGACTTATCTGTCGTCAGGAACTATCATTTTATTTTTTAAGATTTCAAATATTAGTGTGTAAAAAAATTGATGAATATTCAAGTCTTTCTTATCAGAAGAAGGGTCCCCCAACTGAGATTTTCGGTAAAATGATACACTATACCGATTTTCAACAAATATACCTTTTTATGTAGAATTGTCCACGGAATCTAAAAATGAATCCTAAAGTATTATTAGGTCAGTGCCGTAGAATGTAAAAAAATCCTGCTGTATTTAGAGACATACCCTTTGTTTACATACAAAGCAATTCCGAATTATTTATTGAGTTCTTTTTGTGGTTAAAGTTTCATTCACCCAAACTGAAACACCCTGTATACAAATAGCTGTTCTTTTAATTTAACTTATGGCTATGCATTAATTATATAACTGTATAATAATTAGGTTTTGACTGTTTTCTAGAGATAGCAGTAACTATTTTGTGTTAGTTATTATTCGGATTGTGTCTTACACAATGATCATAGATATAAAAGAGAAATGTACAAAAAAAAATAATTTTAATGTGTCATATTGTGGTGTGTAAATACTTACAAGCAAAAAAAATGGTTGATTTTTATATTGAAGTATTCCAAATAAATGTCCATGTTTCAAATCGAGAAACAAAAAAAAAAAAAGATTTCATCTCACGGGGAGATTGAGGTATCGAAGAAAATATATTATGTGGTTGTCCTGTTAGTAACATAGGCTGTTAGATTTCCGGCCATTTTTACCTTTAGTAATAGGTACGTAATAAGTATTGTTTGAAATATAATTATGTAGGACAGTCGTTTATGTCAGGTGAAATTAGTCCTTTTAAAAACAACTGATACAATGCTGTATTAAAACAATTGAGAAAATTTCTGTATTGTACGGTGTGAAAAAGTGAGTACTGTAAATATTCCATTTTGAATCCGAACGTATTGAAGATGAATTTTTCGAGACAAAACGTCTGAATCTGGTTCGGGCTGAGGCAGTGCAGTATTGGGGTGATGAAGGCTTGCAAAAAATGTAATAAAGTTTCCGGGGTCGTATTTAAAAAAATTAAGTTGACGATGGTCGTGGAGAGACGAAACGTTACATATAAAAATTGATTATGCCATTCGATAGAGGGCAAAAAGTTGCCATGAGAAAGTGTTCTTCTTCTTTCAATATCACCTCAAACAAAGCTGAAATGAAACAAAAACGGATTTCCAAAATTTCGTTTTTTTTTCAAATACTTCGAAAACTAATCATGTTAGCCTTGATTTTGTAGATGTATTATGTTGGTTCCCTGATTATGCAACTTTGTCCCCATTTAAGCTAGGTACTTCGTATTTCGTACCGTTTCCAAGATCCCTGTAGTGAGAAGCGAATTTGTAACAGCCTGTATAATGCTTGTCACTTTTGTTTTCATTATAGAAATGTGTCTTTTATTTTTCAAATTTTAAATAAAATTATTATTGAACAAATGTTTAAGTGATGCCATTAATTTTTCTATATTTCTACTTCCTTTGTGTATTTATTTTTGTGAATTCCTCATTTACCTACATCAAATTGTGTAAACATTTGTAAATTGTAAACGGAGCCAGCTGAGCTATCGCTGGAGTTTTAAAATGTTTCTTCGTATTATTGTGGTCAGTTGATACTAAAAAATCAATTAGAAAAGCTTATCTATTACAAATAATATAAATCTATTATAAAAACTATTTCTGCCAAGTTTGCAAACATCCTATATACATATTTATATAGTTGGCTTCTATTGGCGATTACTAAAACACTGAACGTCATATTCAAAATAAACTTATACATATTCCATAGGTATAACTTAAATTAGGAAGACAACATTCAAAATTAGTTAATTTTAATTGATTAGGTAATTTATTATAATTTATAAACTTAATAATTTCTTTTAATACGGTCCTGTTGAAAAAGAATTTGTCCCAAGTTGTCAGCTTTGGATATACCAGTTTGACCATACTCCAATAAATTGACTACATATCCACTATAGTATTTCATAATTATGTTCATATGAACGAGAACCATATATACTTGTCAAAGAATACCAAGTTTTTAAATAAGTAAAGCAGACAATGTAATTCAAATGGCAATGCAGAAACTTAACCATTTTGGAATGACATGACATAAAGAAAACTATTCTGCAGAGAGAGACTTTTGAGACTTATAGCCTTCTTATAGTCCGGGAGACAGCGACACATTTTAGTCACAAAAAGAACCACTGTTAATTTTCACGTATACCTGTAAGATGGTTGCTTGGTTCACTACCTCTTTCGCTCTGAGAGAAACAAGGCGAGTTCGAAACAAAGAGAAGATTTTTGAAGGAATAGAAAAAGCAGGCGTAAAGAGAAAAAGCGGACGCAAAGATGGAAAGCGAGCGTAAAATAAGAAAAACGGACGTAAAGTAGTTGCAAGCGCAAGGAAAAAAGCGGATAGAAAGTAAGAAAAACGGACGGAAAGTAAATAAGCAGGTGTAAAATATAAAAAAATACGTAATAAAAAAACAAGCGGGACAAAAAAATGGCATACATGTTAATAAATGCAGGCACAAAGAAAAAAGCGGGCAATAAGCGGGTGGAAAGTAAAGAAGCGGGTATAATGTAATGTGAAATGTGGCATATAGTAAAAGTAAGCAGGCGTGTAGCAAAAATAAGCAGTGGTAAGAAAGAAAAGTAGGCGTAGAGAAAAATATAGGCCTACAGAAAAAAAGTTGGGTAAAAACTGGAGTAAAGTAAAAAGCGAGCGTAATATGCAAGTGGCTGTGTAATAAAAGAAAGAAGCAGATTTAAAAATGGCAGACGTAATGTAAAAAATAAACATGCAAAAAAATACAAGTGAAAAGTAAAAAAAAATGGGCTTAAACCAAAAGAACAGTTGAAACTAAAAAAGCGGGAAAAAGCGAGCATAAAATAAAAACAACTAATATAGAGTAGAAAAAAAGATAGAAAATAAGAAAGCTCGCGCAAAGTACAGAAAAAATCGGGTGTAAAAGAAGTGGGCAGGGGCAGGTGTAATGAATGTACCTATAACAAGAGGATAAAAAAAATACGGACGAATAATAAAAAAAGCGGATGTAAACTAAAAAAGCGGGTGCAAAGTAAAAAAACTAACTGAAAGTGAAAGATCGTGTGGAAAAAGAAAATACAGGCATGTTTTAAAAACAAACTTATGGAGAGTAAGACATGCGAGCGAAATTAAAAAAAGATGGCGTAAAATAAAAAAGTAAGCAAAAAATACTAACGTAAAATGAAAATAGAGTGCAAACTAAAGAAACTAGCGGAAAGTAAAAAAAGCGAGAGTAAAGGAAAAACGGACATAAGATAAAAACAACCGTAGATTAATATTAATCGTTAATGATAAGATAATAATTATTCTAACTTATTATATCAGCTATAAAAACTTGTTTTCTAAAACTCATAAGTCTTCAAATGACTTATGACTGTAAACAATACGTCTCTGATCCTAGCAGAGTGACTGCTGATACTGAATATTTACTTGACTTAATTATTTCGAACTCTGATTTGTGTATTAAAAACGTTGAAGTATTAGATGTTTGTTTCTCTGATCATAATGTAACATCTTGTGATATTGAACTAACCAGTAATGTGCCTAAACCTGTTGTAAAGGAATATCGTTGCTACCGTAATTTTAATTGGGAAGCTTTTAACCGTGATGCTGCCAGTATAGATTGGAATCAAATTTATAATATTGATTTTTTGATTGGTAAAGTAAAATTTTTTAATGAATCTATTACGAGCCTCTTCGACAGACATGCTCCATTAAAGAAGCGTACTTTTAAAACTTTTAAAAAACGAGAGCCATGGTTTACTGATACCTTATGGGAAATTAGAAAACTTAAAAATAAAGCTTGGTTAAGATTCAAAAAAAGTAGAAATGCTGCACATAAAAAATTTTTTTGTGACATTCGTAATTACTACGGTATTGCTGTAAAGCGAGAACGTGCTGCTTTCTATGCCTACAATATAAATAGCATTAAAAATGACTCAAAACAGCTATGGTCAAAATTAAAATCGTGGGGCGCTGTAAGTGATAGACTAAATGAAAATCTTCCTGACGAGATCTGCAATGCTACTCTCATTAATAATTACTTCATTGACTCTACACCTAATTTAAATGTTAACCAAGATTACATCTCTTACCTTTATAATTCTAAATATAAGAACAATTTACATTTTACATACACACCTTCAGATATT
>NW_019416717.1:863761-872390 GCF_000390285.2 Anoplophora glabripennis | reverse complement strand
AATTATTATTATTATTATTAAAGGACTTTATGATCAGCCAACGTCTTTTTTCGGAGAATCATACGCTTTCCGTAAAAAAGCTATGTATAAGCACGATGGGACTCGCTCACTTTCGATGTCGCTTATCTCGGTAAGTGTTCATTTTTGGGTCTTGGACCCGTAATAACCTTTGATCAGAATATCTCGAACTATAACATATTTCATTGTCAGACAATTTGACGAGTTGCCGATTTCCATTAACTGTGTGCGTAATCCTTTATATTACATAGGCCGACAAGATTTTAACCTAACAACACGAATATACTTTCCCAACGGATTTTGGTACGCTGAATTCGAATCCGAGGTCCAAATTTCTTAATTGGCTCTGGTTTTCGAGATATCCTAACTTAAAAGTGCAAAAATCGCGATTTTTTGACATTACATGGTAAGGTAAATTCTTTTACTGAAACCATTAATGGGGTCTTAAAGTACTATACTATATATAATCCTCTTTAAAACGCACTCGGATGTATCTCGAAATCAGTTTTCGTCTTTGAGAAATGGCTTGTTGAAATTTAGTAGTTTGACTTATTTTTTTATTTTTAATATACTCACAACACAGCACCAGAAATCTTATGGGTTTATGGGCTTAGGATTTATGAGTTCGGGATTGAGCGGGATTAGCCTCTTTTGTGTGTAAATGTATTTTCAGATTCATATAATGCGTAAAATATCGGTCATATATCGAATTTTTAGATATTTTTTTAAGTTTATTGTAAAATTTGACGCGATAGAGTATTTTGGAGTTCAGATTCATGATCAACGACTCCAAAAACATGTAAGAACCCTACTTCTGGGTGCGATGAATTAAGGTTTGTGGTGATGTGTTGTCAGTAATCAAGAAATAAGTTAAACTACTAAATTTCAACATGCGATTTCTCAAAGGTGAAAAATTATATTGGGATAAATCCAAGTGAGTTTTAAATAGTAAATATAGTATCTACTTTAAGACCTCACTAATGGTTTTTATCAAACAAAATTACCTATCCATGTAACATAACCTCAAATATATAAAACAATTCGCGATTTTGGCACTTCTAGGTTAGACTATCTTAAAAACCACAGCCAATTTAGAAATTTGAATCTCTGATTCGAATTCAGCGCACCAAAATCCTTCGGAAAAGTACATTCTGATTTCTGGGTTAAAGGGTTGGCCAAATTTTGTCAGTCTGTATTATCTAACCAATCTTCAAATTTGGTTGAAACAGTTGGCTGTAAAATTCCCTTGCATATAAACAGCTAACTATAATTTTCCATTAGTTTATATTATTAAATAACAGACATAACTTCAACATTAGTGTTTAGTTTTCATTATTTCTTAATTTTTTGTAATATTTAAGCTTGTTAATTCGTAGAAAATTAGTTGCATTCAAATTTCGTTTCTTTTAATTTTTTGCATGGTTTCTTGTAGTAAATTTTGCGCGAGATAGGTTTGCGACTAGTAGGCATATAGACTCAATCTCGCATTCGAGAGATAAACGTCCTTTTCGCTGTGCGTTTGTGCTTGGCGGTGTCGCAGACTGTGGGCCCTTTGAAAACGAGACTAACTGAAACGTTTTGTACCAATGTAAATACTTTTCGTGACATGTTCCATTTAGCCGAAGATGAGGAGAAGTCATTTATTGCATTTTTTTCAATTAGTAATATATTTTTTTCAATATTTTTTTTACGCGTGGGTCGCCTGTCCCCACCGCAACTTGAACAGTTCATCGCCGTTTCATGGATGCACATAATGCGTAATAAATTACCAGCGGTAGTTAAATGACCTAAAAATGTTATCAAAAATAATTTGAATTTTTTAATGACTTTTACAAGTTAAAACAAATATCAACCATCCTGTACAATAGAGAAGCGAAATTGGCCTTAATAAATATATTTCCTGTTTCGGTGTAGCTCTTTAAAGCCCGTCAAAAGACAACACAAAAATTTTACATTTTCTATTTTCCTTTCCCGGAAATTAATGTTGCTGAAATTGATGCAGTTTTGCCTCAACTTAACTGACGGTTTCCAAAATAGCAATATTATCATATTTAGTTAATTTGAAATATCTGACACCCAAAATAATGTCCAACTATAGCAGAACAACTGGGAGCTGCTCGTTAGGGGCCATGGATTTGTTTTTGCGAACGTTTAATTAAGGCACTGACTGAACATCTAACTTTATTGACATTGACATTAGGTCTGTTCCAACAAGAGTCAGGGATTGGTTCCCAGCCGTTTGAAATGTTTGGCCAGCTAAGTTCTAAATGTGTCTTCACTGAATATATCGCAAGAATTAGTTGGATGCACATTTCAAACAGTTCGGAAGCAATTCCTGACTCATGTTGGAACATACCTATTAATAATCAAAGGTATCTAAAATAATTTTACAAATAGAGCAACAGGTGTAAACATATCGCCGTCGACACGTCTCCTTTCTGCTCGCGATGCTACTACTCTCTACTATATAGCCCCGTCCTACCGTCGCTCGTACGACGCGACGGTGGCGGTGGTGCGAAAGGTTTGTTACACAACAAAATTGAAGTTAGATTCCTAGAATAACTTTAATAGTGGTATTTAAATTATTGTGATTTGTTGATTTCATATATTAGCACAATTAATAAAACCGTATTTATTAGTACTATCTTCAGATATGAATAAAATAATTGATTTACCAAATATCTGATTTTATTTTTCCATTTACAATAGTTTGTTTTTTTTTTCAGCAATCTTTCAGGGTTCAATATGTTGCTTACAACGGTTATAGATCTAGTGATTTTTTAGCAGTGTCGAGAATATTGCAGGGCTCTAATCTGGGTCCACTTCTGTTTTTGCTCTTTATAAATGACTTGTGTTCTATTGTTGATTGTCACTATTTGATGTTGCTTTGAGTTTACTCTAAAATTGACACCGTATCTGACTGCATTAGCATCCAGAAACAGTTGAATAAAATTGTACATTGGTGTCAGATTAGCAATCTCAACATGAATGTATCAAAATGTAAGGTTATGACTTATACGATGAGACAAGCATTTGCGTCTTTTTGTTATACCTACGTTTAATTCAAGCATTTTGCAGCGATGTGACATTGTTAAAGATTTAGGGATTACCATTGATAAGAAGCTGATATTTTCAGTTCACATTGAAAATACACAATCTTCAACAAAGAAACTGCTTGGATTTATCATTAGGAACTGTAATACCTTTAATAATGTTAAAGCCCTTAAAGCATTTTATTACTCGTATGTTAGATCTAAGTTGGAATATTGCAGTATAATATGGACACCTATTTACAACGTCCTACACAAGTTAAACCTGGAGAGAGTATAAAGGACATTTTTTAAATTTCTTCATTTTAAAACTTGAACTTTGCAGAATACGGCGAAGTCTGAAATTCCTCTATTTGCTAACACAATGGAATTGATTCACCAGATTTATTGCAGAAATTATTAATTTTACACCTGTTTACTCGGCAGCCCTCTACTTTTCACTTGCTACATGCTAATTCAGATTTATTGATTAAATCACCTTTTTATAATATGATTTCCAGTACAGGTGATATTAATTTCGATGGGTTAAATGTCATATTGGATAGATTTGCAGTAACCGTAAGTGTTTTACATAATGTAGTATACCAATTGCTTTTGTTCTTTGCATTGTAACCTGATGTTATATTCTTGTATGTACATTTAATTATGTCTTGTGTTGTATCTATCTTTGTTATTTATATACTATAGTGTAGTCATACTGTCCTGTAATTGGAGTAATCTGTTGGGCAATGAAACTAAATAAATAAATATTTTCTTTATTCAAAAGTGAGTCTTCAATGTAGTCTTCCGCCACAGTGTTCGATCTCCATTCTCTGTGTCTTTTAAGACAAGTGAGGTCGGCATCACCGTCAACAAAAAGGGTAGCAGACGTTCGTGGTAATACGTACTGTACTGTACTGTACTGTACTGTACTCTGTACTGTATTCTTTCCAGTTGTCCAGCTTCAACAATTTTGCCACTTCTTGCGAGACGGCACTGATTTTATGAATACCGACCGGCGACCACCATTCGATGACACTTTCCACTACCATATAAAACATGTTTTCGATAAAAACTTGTCTCCCAGCACAGTAAAAGAACGTGGTCTCTTTTCACATCTTCAACATTATCAATTGTTAAATTGACTCATTAATCAGAACGGTATGCGCCTGCAACTCCCAATATTAGGACGACCTAAAGAAGCTTTTTAAAAATTTTATTCTTTTATATCGTTTACCTTCATCATCAGATATAAATTATCAGGTGCCCTATTCAAAAAGCAATCAACTTGCCCCTTTGTAAATACTTGAGAAACGCACCTAACTTTGAATATTTGCTTATATCAATCCCCTTCTTTAGGACCAAATGTTGACCGCAACATTGAATATTGCGACAAAAGCGTTGGCGGCTTCTTTTTATTTGCTAAGTTTGAAAAATGCACCATCATCTTCTGAATACACCTTCTGTTTTTCTTTGCACCAGTCCATAAAACGTTGATATGTATATAAATTTCTCGAGATTTCTTTCGGAGAAGATTCAAAGAAACCTTTTTCGCACACTCCAGTATCTCAGGTACACCCAAATCTTCATTAGATTCCATTTTTACAGAGTTTTCAGCAAATTGAACCACAAACAATCAATACGGCGACTAATGTTTGACAAAGTATCTATGATTATATCGATATATCCTACTTACCTACTTTGATTTATTATCCAAATTAAATTTGAATAATTTCAAAGCAGAAATTAATTATTGAATAGGGGATTTCGATTGGAGAAAAAATAGCATGTTTTATTAAAAGTGTCTTTTTTTTAATAGCCACAAAAGTAACACTATTTTCCAATTAAAAAAAACAATATCTGATGGAAAATTTTATATTTTCCATCAGAGCAGTTTATTTCATATGAGGAAATAAAAAATTCTCATTTTGAAAGGACTTGAAATGTGAAATATTTTACAAAATTGTATTTCTTAATTTTAAACCGTTTAGTAGAAATAAAATAAAACAATTTTATCAACCTCTTTCAAAAATTTGATATAAAAATTGGAATTTGTTCCTATTTTTAGGTTCACCCTGTATGTATTCATGTTTGATAGAATTCTAGTTATCGGAATCAACTAAACTTGTTTATCTGAATATTTTTAACGTTTTGCATTAATAGCGATGATGGGTAATGTGTTTCGCAGTTCTAACTTGAGATTTGAAGATGCACGTGTTGCAAGGGTTCTCTTTTATTGTGTACATAATTTTTCAGTGTCACTTAGTAGTTTATGGGTTGAAACAAGGTAACTATTGAAATAATTTTTGTCATGTTGGCACTACTTTAAGTTACCTTTTTATTTGATTTATGTGAAATTCGACGCATGCATTGTGATTATTTTGACAATTTTGAAAATATTGCCAATAAAATGTGGATTTTTCCTAAACAATGTGAATAATATTTAATAATACTCTGGAATATTGAAATATACATAAGAAGCCACACACAAAAAAAGTGACATATGGTTTTAATCAAACTAGTATGTCCTATAGTATTTTGACGCGCTGAATCCGAATCCACTGTAAGAATTGCGCTAACACGTCACATTATTTTTCTAACCTCAAAAATAGGTAAAAAATAGCAAAAATAGACGAAGAAGTATGAGAAAAAACAATAAAAAAATATATTTTTCACATTTGTTAGCATAGCTATATGTAATTGGGCTCGCTGAATCCAAATCCACCTTTAGAAATCATACAGCATACCTCATTTTTTTCTAACCTCAAAAAAATCGGCCAGAAATCGAGGTATATAAGAAATGCATAGAATCATGAAACGTTTGGTTTGTAGGGGTTTCAGATTAATGCTGTATTGGACACTATATAAGATTTTCCAAGAATTTTCCACAACTTTCTTTTCTCTAATTCACGTTTGTTATTTAAAAATGAACTGAACAATATTTTGGCTCCAAAACATTAATTTTCACAATCTGTATGTAATTCGATTAAAAAATATATGGGAAAACTATTGGGAAAATCGAATTTTTTCATAAGGCAAATTTTGTAGGAAAGGACTCCGCCGGAATCCTTGTAGCAACCTCCCCGTGGTGCACATCACGTCACGCAAATGCAGACAGCAATCGCTATGATTTTTATTGTACGATAATGATTGTGAAAAATCGATTGTACTGATCGTGATCTGAAATATCATCTCAATATCATTTTTAACCCTTTCAGTCAGAGATCTCGATATATCGGCGATAGTTTATTGGGCATTGAGTAAAAATGTAGTATTTTTTTACTATACCATGCAGGTAGTGAAATATTGTAGCTTCAGCGAGCTGCAACTTTGAACCATGAATTTTTAGGGCTTGACGCCCATTGACACTTTAAATCTACCACTCAAAAGCCACAAAAAACACCTGGTTTCAAACTGTTTGACCGAAAGCCAATTTACATAAGGATTCCGGCGGGGTTAATTTTGAACTTTTATTTGATTTTTTTTTGAAAAAATGCATCTTCACTGAGATATTGGTTCCTAGTCTTTTATGTCTAACTTTCCTGGACTATTTAAAACTAACCATTTATTAACCAAAAAATTGCATTCATTGTTATTCGCCTTGCAACTTGCACGATTGCAACTAAGAAATATTTAAATGGACGGCTGTCTTGCTAATTTCTGTCATTATAGATTTGGATGCCTGGCACATTCTTCTTGCTGCGGTACAGTTTTTCCGACATTCAAAAAATATGTACTTGCAACATGTCAACATATTCATCAACAGAAAAATTGTTTGCCATTATTCTTCCCAAACATAAAATTATTGAGTGGTAAATCCAAGGAAGTACTCGCAAGAGTCTTAAAAGATCTAATGACAGAAATTAGGTAACAGCCGCCTACTTAAATATTTCTTTGTTCCAATCATGCGAGTTGTAATGCCAAGTTTTAAAGCAAAAAAGTAAATGAGGTAAAAATCTTAAAATAAACTAGGCTATCTGATCCGTAATTGTAAATATTCAATTTTTGTCAGGCAAAATACTTAGGGGGTGCTTATTTCAACGCCCTCCAAGGGGAACAACTTTTCGAAAAATTGTCGTAGTTCACATGCATTAGTAGAAAATGTGTGTAAAATTTGAATGTTATACCTTTTTTTGATTTCCAAATAACAGGTGTTATTCCATATATTTTTGGAAACATTGGAAGGCTGTATCTCCTAAGGCATGAACATTTTACTAAGGTCATTTTAATGCAAAACGTGTTTTGTGATAGCTGTTGATTGACTGGTACTTCTTTTGAAAACACCCTGTATAATTTTTTGCACAAATATTTGAAGGCGGGGTGGTTCTATTTTTCATATAATAATTGTTTTTCAAAGAATATCTAATTTAGTTTTATTTTAATTTTTATGAATTAAATTTGTTGTACACTCTCTTTAATCTCTTTGTAATTTGGTGAGGACCATTATTTGAATGGCATCTTCATTTAGATGATTTTTTGTTGCATCAAGAAAGTTTCTAGTGATTCTATGGATTATACCTTCCACCAACTGAGTATCATACTGTTGTATCATGGAGCATTAGATTAAAAGAATTTTTACCGTATTCTTTGGATGATCTTTGTTTTAGATGAGATTGGTTTTAAGGTTGTCACGGCATGTACTGTTACTTAAGGCGCCGGTACTGGGTGTGTGTGTGTGTGTGTGTGTGTGTGTGTGTGTGTGTGTGTGTGTGTGTGTGTNAGCAGGCACGTTACACTTTTAATCTCCACTCTATATTTAATACACTTAGAGTTCATACCCAAGAGCGGCCTCCACCTCGACCTATTACTACTGTCATATATTTATTTGTGTGTGTGTGTGGGGGTGTGTGGGTGTGTGCGTGCGTGTGCGTACGTGCGTGTGTGCGTACGTGCGTGTGTGCGTACGTGCGTGTGGGTGCGTGCGTGTGTGTGTGGGTGCGTGTGTGTGTGGGTGCGTGTGTGGGTACGTGTGTGTGGGTGCGTGTGTGTGGGTGAGTGTGTGGGTGCGCGCGCGTGTGTGGGAGTGCGTGCGTGTGTGTGTGGGAGTGCGTGCGTGCGTGTGGGTGCGTGTGTGTGGGTGCGTGTGTGCGTACGTGCGTGCGTGTGTCTGTGTGTGTGGGTGCGTGTGTGTGAGGGTGTGGGTGCGCGTGTGCGGGTGCGTGTGGGTGTGGGGGTGTGTGGGTGCGTGCGTGCGTGCGTGCGTGTGGGGCGTGTGGGGCGTGTGGGGCGTGTGGGCGCGTGGGCGCGTGGGCGCGTGTGCGCGTGTGCGCGTGGGCGCGTGGGCGCGTGTGCGCGCGTGCGCGTTTGCGCGTTTGCGCGTTTGCGCGCGTGGGCGCGTTTGCGCGGGTGCGCGGGTGCGCGGGTGCGCGGGTGCGCGTGTGCGCGTGTGCGCGTTAGCGCGTTTGCGCGTTTGCGCGTTTGCGCGTTTGCGCGTGTGGGCGTGTGGGCGTGTGCGCGCGTGCGCGTGTGCGCGTGTGCGGGTGTGTGCGTGTGTGCGTGTGTGCGTGTGTGGGGGTGTGGGTGTGTGTGTGTTTGTGTGTGTGTGTGTGTGTGTGTGTGTGTGTGTGCGTGTGTGCGTGTGT
>NW_019416717.1:855811-862395 GCF_000390285.2 Anoplophora glabripennis | reverse complement strand
GCCATCACATTCTTTTATATTATCTAAAATCAGCGCAAATACAACTCAAACATATCGAAGTTAGTCCGGCTCTGGTTCGGCAAAAAATACCTTAGAACGACAACTGTGACTATCGCCCTCTTTTCGATAGTATCTAAACTATAGAAATGTTGAAATACGAAGGATTTCTTCAATTGCTCGGCATGAAAAGATGACGGATAATATAAAATATCAGAACACGTACCTTTCCTGTTTTGTCCAATTGATTTATAAAACTACTCAATAATTCTTATTAATTCATGTATAAATAGTATCCTAAAAGCATTCTGCTGGGTGTGGGTATGTTTATAATACCGTACGCTTTTATCTGTATGTTCAACAGTCGTGTAAAGTTCAGGAAACGTAAGATAAAAAAATATGTTTTTTTTTTCTTACTTAAAATGTGTTGTCAGTTATCTCACACCCTGAAGAACACTTGTATGAGTAGTACAGTGAAGAGATATGGTTTCTAACTTGCTTAGATTTTTTAAACAATTGGACAAAAAATTCATTGAAAATTGCGCATAAAAACGCCCCCCTTAAGGTACCTCCCAAACTACTCTCTCTGCTACTACGCAGGATTGGAGGATCGTGTAACAGCAATGATGTCACTGGGGTCGAATTCTAGCAGCCCTAGAATCAACAGGGAGAAACAAATTCGACATTAAGGCGGTTCTAGCCCGAGAACAATAACGGCAGGTGAAAGATTCCTTTAACGTGCAACTCCAAAGCTGGATTTCATAAGTCCAGATTAGTTTTATTATACATTTATACAGAAATCACTTATTCTTTGTAGAAATTTTCGCTCTTCGCCTAATCATTTTATTTGTTTAAGTTAACTAATAAATGTGGGTTTCGTGTCAACTTTTGATATAATGTTAAATCTAGGTAATTTGTGTATTCGCTGTTAGTTGCACACTGTTGATAGAGGACAATCTCTTATTCTATTTGTGTTGATTTACTTTCTGCAGTTGCCAAGCCAGATTTTTAGTTGAAGGAAGGAACTTTGAAGGTATCCAAATGCAACCAACGAGAACAAATTAATGACTATCATAAAAATATTTCTGATGTGTTTCTGTAAAAAGAATACATTACCCATAAATTATAATAACGTACAAAGTTCAAACATTTTTTTTTGTTAAGTTTGACGTCCATTAGTATATGAAACAACTTTTTATATAATTTGTACATGTACAAGAAATGTTGGGATTTATATAAATTGTACAAACGCCATGTCAGGTTGAAGAAATATGACTTAAAGAAGATTATCGAAGTGTCAGTCACCGATTTCAATAAAACTTCGCTATGTTGTACAGAACAAAAAAAAAATTGGACACGTATACTTTTTTTCCTAAAATTTACTCGCAAGAACAGTTTTTTCAAGAAATGTTTCTATACAAATTTTTTTTTATAATATCGGCGATTTTGGGGTCACTTTTAAGGGTACTTTTTACCCCTTCAAAATATATATGGGCAAAAAAAAATATACGTGTCTCGTATTTTTTTGTCTTCTACAACATAGCATTTCATTGAAATCTGTCACTGATACTGCGATAACCTTCCTTGTTAGTGGAAGTTTATCGGGCATGCAATGAGCTAAAAACAAACCTACAAACATTGGTACTTTTACATTGCAAAGTACTCGTTGATTTTCCAAAACTACTATTTCAAATTAATGCTGAGTATAAAGAAAATTCTCAAATTTACCAAAAGGCCCTTGAACAGGATTGATTCGTTGGTTCATGAGATATCGATGATAAAAAAAAAGCCGACTCAATAGCCGATATCTCAATGAGATAATCGTACAGAAAATAAAAAAAAAACAAATTGAAGCTGATGAATCAGGCTAAATGATGTTACCATTGATTAAGCCAGAAAAAAATTCTAAGCCCATGTGTGCAGTTTGAAAAAATAAATTGTAAAATTTTGGCCTTGCATTATTTTTTTGATTGCGCTGAATGATGCTCAAAAATTTCAAAACTAGAATCTTCAAGCTATCTTGAAGCTTGAAGCTTTTTCTTAATACTATCTAATACTTTAATAACTATTTCAATAATATGTTTTTAATAATATATTTTTAAATTTTATTTAGGTACGTTTGAATTTTAACTTTAAGCTAGTAAACTGTTCGTAAAATCTCATAAAGAATCAAAGTTAGAATGTTGAGTAAATTTTCTAAAAGTGGAGTTGTTTTTTTAGAGGCCTAGTGTTAGACTGCAATAAAGTTGGCGATCATATTAAAGTTTTTTTTTTATTTCTGATGAATTGTAAAATAATATGTCCTTCATCAATCCGAGAAAAATATTTTGAAATATGTATTTAATTTGTAGTAATAGGAAATTCCATGCATTTAGATCATATATGGCACGACATGTCAAAGGTTATGAATATTTATTAATAAATAGATAAGCATATTTATTATAATGTAAATACAGGCTCAGTAAAGAGAAATTTTGTTAATAATTCCATAGAAATCAGTATTTTAACAAATTAATCTATTTCTGTCAGTCACCTGCTACAATTTTGTAATAAGTTAACAAATAAGTAAGTTCTTTTCTTTATTAATAACACAGACACACAAAAAAATTATTTTTCGGGTCTGGAGGTTAGACTATGTCTACTACATGTTTTCGAGGTCGCTGAATCCGAATCCGTAATCCATTTAATCTCATCACATGTTTTACCAATAACCCCATATAACTGCATAATCTTATAATTTCAGAAAACCTAATTATCAGCCTTTATATAATTTATTATCTCAGATTAATTGGTCTGAACTTTTAAATATAAATGATATCGATGAAGCTTTATGATATGCTTAACTTGCAATTTTGTCATGCTGCACCTCTAGGAGGAAAACAAAGTAGGAGGTATCCGTGTTGCCTCACTAAACAAATAATTGCAGTTATTAGGGATAAAGAAATAGCTTTAAAAAACTATAAAAATATAAGTCGAATTATTTCTTTAATCGGTTGAAGTATTTAAATTAAGTCAGCTTACCAAGTTTTTATTAGAAATGCGGAAAATAAAATCTTAACAGACCAGAGCAGCTTCTATTCTGGTCATTTGTGCAGCGTAAATAGGGTAATTCCAGAATACCTGGTATTATGAGCAGTCATGATAATTTTTATTAAAGTTCTCAAGATATAGTTGATGCATTTGTTAGTTATTTTAGGACTGTCTACTTTACATCCAATCCAAAATTTTCTGACAATCTAGATGTCTCATCATATTTTTGTAATATATCTCTTAAGCGCGTTAGCGAGATGAACGTTATTTAGGCCTCTAAGAAACTGAAAGGCAAAATGGCAGCAGGTGTTGATCGCATTCCGAATTTCCCGATCAAAGACTGCATACGAGTTCTAGCAAAACCGCTCTCACATATATTTAATCTGTTTCTTTCAAAAAATAAATTTCCAGATATAGAAGACAGCTCGAGTATGCCCCATACTCAAGAAAGGTGATCCATCTATTATCCAGAATTATAGGGCAATATCATTTTGTAATTTTTCAAAACTCTTTGATATAATCTTGTACAATCACATTTACCCAACATTTAAAATGTATGCGTCACCTGACCAACATGGCTTTATAGTCCAATCAATCTGGCACGGCCTAATGTTAAATTTACAAAAAATACCACCTGGAAACAAAAATTATGGTGATATAGGAAACAAATTCCAAGAAATATAGTGTATTTTTTCGCTAATAAAAAAAAACTTGAACTACAATAAAAAAGTTAAATGAGAAAGTTGTAGCTATTAAGAAACCTATCAACTGGTATTTTGAAATATATCAATACATATTACTTTTCGAGATACGAGTATATCGAAAAAACTGTCAAAAATGGACTTTTTTGTTTTTGCTGTATCTCTTGCAAATTAACGTTTTGAAACTTGTACTTTCTGCAAATGTAGCCCTCGGCAAGCAAAAAGTGCCTTTTTTCAAATTAAAAAAATATTAAAAATTTTTCGAGTTATATCGATTTTTCATAAAAAAGGTCATCTCGAAAATTGGCTCTTCTTGCTCGACGAATAGTCGTAGAGAAACAAGTCAGGGCACATTTTTTCTTTAAGACTTGTACTTTCATGGTAAAAAAAGAGTGATAAAGATTTTATTCATTTCAAGTATTCAAGTCATTTTTGTACGTGGTCCAGAAGTCGAGATAATGAAGATTTTGAAAGTAAGAGCGCTTTTGAACTCGCGAATTCAGTTTTCGGAGAGTCCGACTAGCCGCCCGCTACAGTTAGCTCGCGCCGCGCTCGAATGCCTCGGTTTGACGCACAGATAAAAATGAAGAAGTGGCTAAAATGAACCACAGTATTTTTTTATTGAAAATATAAGTCTTCAGCTTCAATCTCTGTAAGAATGGACGCTGTAGCACTTAAATAGCGGCCTGTGGAATTTTTTGAAATGAAAAAATTATCTCGGCTACAGAACAGTAGAGCAACGTTTCATTTTTTATTTGCTTAAAAATGCCAGTAATAGATTCCTGTAATAGACATTTTCGAGAAACGAAAATCGAAAAAGATTTTCAAGAAAAAACGCGACCAAAAAATTTTTACTTTTTTCAGTCATTTTTGGACACTTGAAATTAATAAAATCTTTGTAACTCTTTGCTATTATGAAAGTACAACTCTTAAAGAAAAAAATGAGTCCTGATTCGTTTCTTCACAATTGTTCGTCGAGCAAGAAGATATAACTCGAAAAATTTTTAATATTTTTAATTTTAAAAAGGGCACTTTTTTGCTTGGTGAGGGCTACATGTACAGGAAGTAACAAGTTTCAAAACCTTAATTTGTAAGAGATAAAAAACAAAAAAGTCGGTTTTTGACGGTTTTTTTGATATATGTATCTCGAAAAGTAATATAGCAATAGATATATTTAAAAATACGAATCGATAGGTTTTTTTAATAGCTACAACTTCCTCATTTAACTTTTTTCAATTGGAGTTCAAGTTTTATTTTCATTATCGAAAAACCGTTTTTTTGACTTTTATGAATTTTTTAGGTTAACTTCGACGTTTATGCGCCACAGGCAAAAGACACTACCTTTCTTAGAATTTTTTTCCTATATCATCATATTTTTTGTTTCTAGGTGGTATTTTTTGTAAGCTCTTCTACCTATTGATTGGACTATTGGACTATTATGGAAAAAATATCTTGTATGACAAATTTAGCTTGCTTAACACAATATTTATGTGAATCTCTTGACAAGCAAGAACAAGTGGATGTTATTTACTGTTATTTACTTAGTGATCAATAGTACCAAGGCTGCTTTTCATCCACATGTAAGGTCTTTTATTGTAGTCTCTCCTGGTACATAAGCGAAACGACCTTCAACTGCTTTTCGGGTGAAGGTGGGAGTGATAGGGTCACCCCTGCGTTGAAAAATGTTAAAAAAATTAATAGCACCAAAGCTGAAATTGTTTGTATACTTTGTTTATATCAATAATTGATAAAAAATCACGTTCAGCTGAAAAAACGCTGGTGTAAAATGCTTCAGCTGCGCGTATAAACAGGTATAAACATTTTATTAAACAAATTTTTAGTAGGTACCTCAGACTAATAAATAAAGGGGACGCCGTTATTTACATTCGATAGTGAAGTGTTGACATATATGTATTTACAAATATTGGTACTTGTGATGTCCTTGACGTTGATGCCAATGTTACATTTTTATCTTTATAGCTAGGTACAGCGGTCATTTTAATTGATTATCGTACAAGGATCTACCTCATTCTTGACCTCGACTTACCAATTAGTTACATTGTAATATTGTAAAAACTGCGACACTATTTTCTTGCAACTTGTTTTATAATTATAGATTCTGAATATCCGAAAAAAATACATTATTGAAATTCCTAACAATACAAACGCCGTAAGTGGCATCATTGCCCATTGCCTGGTATTAAACTCAGAGTAATAAGTAAAGGGGAGGCCGCATTCCCTATTTCAGTACATAATGTAAACATGTAACCTCAACCTATTGTATGTTGATAAATAAATGATACATAAGTAAACACAATGGTCCCTGGTACAGTGGCGTACCGAGTTTAGGTTTAAAATCTATCATAATATAAGGAAACCATAAAAATTACACTTTTTAATTGAATAAAATCAGAAGTGCTCGATTATTTAAGCTTTCATGTGTAATAAATAGACAATAAATAGGAAAAAGTTAATGGTTCCTTCAAAATCTATAATTAATATTTTAAAAACATTTCCAGAACAAAAGAGTGACTAAAGAAAACTCCTCGATTGAAACTATCATTATACTATAGCTATAGCAATGTCATTGCCTACTATTAATTCTATTATTTCATAGTAGTTCTCGATTACTGGAAGAACATTTATTAAAATAAATAATTTAAATAAAACTACAAGAAAAGGAGCAAAAATATATTTAATTAAAATCTGCTGGAATATAAACAATGCAAAGAAAACAAAACATATTTGTACTAAAAGTAACGGAAAAATGAATTTACATTGAACAACATTTAATCGTATGGGAAAATAAGCATGTTTTAAATGTACGCAACAAAAATAAGCTGAATTTTGAGCTCA